>NW_006992312.1:0-48362 GCF_000164805.1 Carlito syrichta | reverse complement strand
ACTGAGTGACCTCTCACAGAAACAAAGATCTGAGTATCACATGTTCTCACTCATATAATAGACCTTGAACATCCAATGTAATACTATAAGAAAATGACCTACAGTGGTGGGAAACTATGGGGGGGGGGGAAGGGAGATGGGACTAATGGTAGTAAACATCTGTCTGGGGACGGGGAGACACTTCTTATCAACAAGGGTGCCTGAACGAAGCATATTTGTATACCTAACCCTTAACTGTACCCCACAATATCATAATAAAAAATATTGATAAAAATAAATCTGAATGAAGTTAAGACTTTCATGTAAAATTTGAAACTATAAAGCTACTAAAAGAGAAAATCTTCATGTCACTGGTGTGGGCAAGAATTTTTTTAGATAAGAACATAAAAACACAAGCAACTCAATAAAAAATAGACCAATGAACTTACATCACATTAAAAAAGTTTTGAACAACAAAAGAGACAATCAACAGAGGGAAGAGACACTGACAGAATGGACGAAAAAATGTGCAAACTGTGCATCTGACAAGAAGTTAGTTTCCAGAATATATGAGAAAAACAAAATAATAGTAATAATCCCATTTTTTAAATGGGCAATAGACATTTTCCAAAAAAAGACATACAAATGACCAACACATATATGAAAAAATGTTCATCATCAACCTCACTTATCATCACAGAAGTGTTAGTAAGGATACAGGGAAAAGTGAACCCTTGTACACTGTTTGTGGTAATCTAAGTCAGTGATACCATTATGGAAAACAGCATAGCAGTTCCTCAAATAAAATAAAATTATCATATGATCCACCAATTCCTCTTCTGTATATTTACACAAAAGATCTGAAATCAAGTCAAACAGATATCTGCACTGCTGTGTTCACTGCAACACTAATCCCAAATAATTTGGAATCAACATATGTTTCCATCAAGAGGTAAATGAATGGAAAAAAATGTGGTGGATATGCACAATAAAATAACATTCTGCCTTTATAAAAATGGGAAAATCTGTCATTTGTAACAACATGGACAAAATTAGATAACATTGTACTAGGTGAAATGAGTCAAACGCAGAAAGACAAACACTACATGTTCTCAAATGCTATGTGTTAAATCTACATGTTCTCACTTATATGTCAAACAATTGACCTCAAGAACAGTGTAGAATTGTGGTTACCAGAGGCTAGGAGATGGGGAGAATAGGGAAATGATGAACAGGGTACAAAGCCTCAGTCAGGTAGGAAGAATAAGTTTGATTTTTTTTTTAATTTATAGCATACAATGCTGAATATAGCTAATAACTGAGTATTGTCTATTTCAATATCACTAAGAGACTACATTTCTAATCGCAAAAAGTGCTAAATATTTAAGGTCATAAATATGTTAAGTACCTTAATTTAATCTTTCCATACTGTATTCAAAAATTGTAATAACACTATAGACATTATAAATACAGGGGGTGCACATTATAAATACAGGTGTACACACATTTTAAGTATGACACTCGTTCAAAATATGGCACTAATCAAATGAATGTTAGCATCATCGTGCAACAGGCAGGACAGTCAAAGAAAATGACGGAAGCACAGTAGAGCAAAATCATAGTACACATTGCTATGGTAATTCAATTCAACTTTGAAAAGTAATACACAGATAACATTTCTTAAAAATGTGTATATATTCTTGGCACTCCCTGTATATACAACTATAATTTGTCCATATGTAATAAAAATTTTATTTAAAACATCCAAAACAACTCTATGGTTGTTGATTTAAGCAACCAGAGGAAAAGAGAGTGCATTTATTGGCTTAGGAAATATTTTGAGAAGAGCAGTTTTGGGCAGAATTTGAGAAACTCATTTTTACCTTGCCAGCTGTCAGAGAAAAGAAGACATGATAAGGTACATGATTTCAGGCATCCAAATAAAAATTCTTCAAGAAAGCAAAATATTTTTATTAGAAGGGGCACACTTTTTTTGCCACATTTACAACAATGATTTTTTTCTTAAACAGACATCTGGTCTCTCTACAAATCTTTCTCTTTCTATAAGGAAATAGAATAACTTGTTTTATTATTTGGGGGAAAAAATAGGTATGCTGGCACCACTGTGTTTCCTTGGATGAATTGTGAGAGTAACAACTGAAAATATTTTGTTTTTCCAAGAAAAGCTACCTTCTGAATTATTTTATGTAAAAACTATCAGTTTTTAAATTAGACAGCTAATTAAAATTAAAAACCACATTATTCAGGCCAAAAATAGAATGGTTGCATTCTGTATTCAGCCCATTTACTGTCCCCTGTTTGTGATTTTCATTCTACATCTTAGACATAGCTGAACAAGTTATTGCTTACACAGCAAGTGGTATACTAAGTCAAACGAATTTAGCTACCAATAAGTCAGCAATATTTTTTGGCTTGTATTCATTAGGTGAAAGAAAATTCTTGCAGCATTTTATAAAATATATTACTTATTTTGGCTTAATAAAAGGCCAATTAAATCTCTGCAGTTGGTATTGCTGTTAATCAAATATAAATTGTAGAGAAACATGCTGAATCTCTAGAGACAGGAAATCGTGTATCTGTTTATATACCATACTAGCTAATCCATCTAAATGAAATGCAATAGCTGGAGGTAGATATTTATTTCCTCTGAAGTTTGTTTTTCATATTTATGTTCATGTAATGTTTCATTATATCAGAACTATGCAGAAAAATTGCAGAGGCAGTATGTTTTTAAAAATGCTTGTTTTGGTCTCCTGAAAGTTATTCCTTTTCAGTGCAATATTGTTTAATAAAATTTAATTAATAAAATAGAACCATCACTATAATACTGGTATTCTAAAAGCAATTTGTCGTCTCTTATTTCTAATATAAATCAGCATGTAAATTATACCATACAAACTTGAAGAATAAGTGGCAAATGATTTTTAATTGCTGATATGCTAATAAACATACATTACCATCCATTATCATGGATAGCTTTTACAGCTTTCATGTATTAAGACAGATTTATTCCATGTGATTAAACTACACAATCATTGTGGTATCAGTCGGTCTGTAAATGTACTAATATTGATGGAAAACCCAAGGAAGACTTCCCCAGGAAGTGATGGCTTAAGCAGAAATTTTGAGGTTCGAGTTATCTTAATTTGTCTAGCAGTTACCCTTTGGCTTTTCAATGTATTATTGTTTAATTAAAAGTGGATTTAAGTAACTTATGAAAGCCCAGGTGCAAACTAAAAATAGAAAAACCAAACCAAATAAAGTGAATAATTGAGAATTAAGCACAAATATTATGACGGATATAAACACAAAAAATATATGGTACTTAGAATGAATACATTATTCTTTCAACTATATTTTAATGTTTCTCGATTATCTTACCAATTTTCCTTATGGATTGGTCTCTCTTTCCATAGGGAACATGGATTTTGACCATTCAAATACTGTTCTATGTTATAGTTATAGATGAATTCAAATATGTTGCTTCATTTTTTGGATCAATTTATATCATTGTATATACACACAAACAAAATGTAGTGCTTTTTATTCTTCTCTTCCATTGTTATGTTATATAACAGTATGAACTCTTCAAACAAATAGCAAATTTCAAAAACAATCATAAAATTTAAGGTTAAACAGTCTTGTAAGTTACATTCTTGCTCTCAAAGTCAGATCTTTAAAGAAATTAGAGCCTTTTCATTTTTAAATGTCATTCAAAAGAATATTTAACACACCAACTCACTTTATTGCCCAACGCATATTCAACCATCTCTTTATTTTAGTCAAATCAACTTCATGAGAAAGCATCACCTTTTATAGAATTCCAGGATTGATTTTTTTTCAAACAGTACTAACAGTCCTTGACTTACTGCCATTTTTTGTTACTCTAATAATTAAATGCAAGTTACTATGAGCCACATAGAAGTTGGTGCAACATAATGCCTAGCACCCACCGAAAGAGCTTCATTTGTTCAGTAAGCAGGCAAATAAATATAGGCAGAATTATTTTTTCAAGCAAAACAAGACAGAATGTCTCATAAACAACTTCCCCAGATATTCAGTTCAAACATACTTTGGAATTTATGTCTGAGTTGAAGACAGTCACTGGTATAATACTACATTTACCTAAATGTACTGTTAGACTAGGAAGTATATATATTTTTAAATACAAACCATGATAAAGTTTGCTCCTTGACTTAATAAAAATTAATTGCATTTTTATGCTTTTTTGAAATTAGGGAGCAACTTTTACAAGACTTCAAGTTTACCACTTATTAATTTGGAATAATATTTATTCATTCATTTAGTAAATAGTTGTTGATTTACTCATTCATAAAAGGCTTTGTTTTGTGAGATCAGGATGCTATATTAACAACAAAAAAAAGCAGCCGTAGGTTTATGCAACTCACAATTTCATGTATTGGTAGGAGACTGACAATAAACAACAAAACAAATTAAAACAACAAATAAAGTAAAGCAATGGTAAGTATTACAAAGTAAAATAAAGCAAGGTCACTATGGTAAGTTTAATAGTAGAGATGGAGTAAGAGATAAGTGATAATACTACCTTGTAATTGCCTCTCCTGTTCCTAAACCATTCAGAAAGTTAGTGGGGCACTTTGCTTCGAGAGGTAAATAAAAAGAATTGGAGTCACTTGTTTATTCACTTGGGCAGCTGTGCTGTTGGACCAATGACTGGCACCCCCACTGAAACAAAGGAAGCAAACTGTTTCCAAGAAAATAATGCCTAACACTTTGGTCAAACAGTTGTCGCCAAATGTTATCCTCCCTAACAAACACTGTAATAATTATGAATATATGACTAAATGACATTTGGAAAGTTTTTTTTTTTAAACTTAGCGAGGGTAGAAAGAAGGAAGTAGAACATGATTCATCATCATGTCTCAGAAGTTTCTTTTTCTCTCTTATTGTAGTGAAAGAAAACATTCATTTTTATTTCTTCTAATTATAATAATGCAATCAAAAAAGAAAGAGTGATTAAAACTTGAAATTTTTGCCAGAAATATTGGTCTTTTGTATCTTAAGATAAAGATATTTTGTTAAGATTTTTTAATGCATATATTTAAATATTATAATAAACTATTCTATTTAATAAATACTAATCATTTCTTTAAGTATTGAATTGTCAAATTTAAATATAGAAATTTCAAATTAATGAGGCCAAATACATAATGGGACAAATGCTCCGAGATCTTTATTTTTGTTGTTTATTTTTTTTAAAAGAAATATTTTAAGTTACTTAAAATTTTTATTGAAAAAATATGTATACAAATAAATATACATGTTGTAATTACATATTTGGTCATATTTTTGCAAACTTAACACGGCCCTGTAACCAGCACTCAATCACCTATCAAGGTTAAACACCAGCACGACTTCTCACAGCTTAAATTAGTTTTCCAGGAAGTCTATACTCTTTCTGGCCTCTTCCACTCATCATTAGATTTATGTATGTTGTTGTGGTTAGTGTAAACTGTCCATGTGATACTCATTACCACGTGATACTCCATCGAGTGATTATGGCACAGCTTATTTTTCCATCTTGGAATAACAGGTGGAAATTTGGGTAGTTTTCAGTTTGGGCTATTTTGAATAATGGTGCTCTGAGCAGTCTACTCATCTTTGGGTGAACATATGCTTACACTTCCGTTGGGCACTAACATAAAAAAGGAATGGATGGATCACAGAGTCTGTATGTGTTCAGCTTTTGTACATGCTGGCATAAGGTTTTCTATAGGCATTTTAGCAGTTTACACTCCCCATCAACAGGATATAATTGTTCCAATTGCTCTATATTCTTATTAACACTTATTTTTGTTTGCCTTATTTTGTTTTCAGTTCAGCCATTTTGCTACATGAGTAGTAGAACCCAATGGTGGTTTGAATTTATATTTCCTTGATGACGAATAAAGTTGAACATCTCAAATGTACACTTTTTGATCTACATTTTTGAACATTTGTTTATGGAGTTGTCTTTTTCTTAGTGATTCAGAGAAATCCTTAACGTATTCTGAATATAAGTCATCTGTTGGGAATGCATAAATTGCAAATAGTTTCTTCCTCTTGTTTTCTTTTTTAGCAGGATTTATTAAGAGAACAGAAAAGCTCCCACAGTTGGGAGGGGACCCGAGGGGGTTGCCCAGTTTTTTTCCATTTTTATTACCTTCACAGACTCCCAATGATATCTAATTTAGATAGTTTACAAAAAGCATGAATCATTAAGGAAAAATTCGGTAAACTGGAGTTAATTAAAATTAATATTCTCTATTTTTCAAAAATACTACTGAGATAATGAAAAAGATTAGGAGGAGGAGGAGATATTTGCTGTACACATATCCAGTAAAGGAATAGAGTTCATAAATATAAATGTCTCCAACTCAATAAGAAGACTTATGGAAAAAATAATGACAATAGTTTTGTAAAGACATTTTGTAAGAGACATCTTTCAATGGTATGCAAAAGCATAACAAGATGCTCAATATCAATAGTTATCAGAGAAACGAAAAATAAAAGTATAATTAAATACCAATATATATCCAAGAGAATGAACAAATTAGAAAGGCGTATTACTAGATGTTGGTGAAAATACCAAGCAGTTAGAAACCTCATGTGTTGCTAGTATGAATGCATAGCAGTATAGGCAATTTGGAAAAAAGTTTGGAATTTTTAAAAAAATTCAGACATACATTTAACTAAATGAACCACTCATCTCAATCCTAGATGCTTACCCACAGGAAGTGATAAATCATGCCCACACAAAGGCTTGCCTGTAAATATTCATTGGAATTATACTTACAGTAGCCAAAAATTAGAAAAAAGCCAGGGCTTCTCTTCTCGTCTTTTAGGCAGTTTAAGAATAAACACCTGAGATGAGAAACAACATGTTTTTTGTTTTTCTCTGTACCTTAGCCATTTCCTTCCCATGCTTTTGACAAGAGTCTGGTTATCTCAAACTCTATATACAAAATATTTATGAGAGGTTTAATTCTTTCCTTGAGAAGTTTTGAGCTTTGCTCTAATGCTTACCACATTGCTTTAAATTTTGGTATATACTTTGAAGAGATGATTATTGTTGTGTTTGAGGCAAGTACCATTACCCAAGTGGGATTTGGTTTTCTCACTAATGGGAGATTATGGAAAATTTCAAGTCTACCTTCTGGAAGCCCTCTATATCCTGAATGACCCAGGTTTCAGCAAATATATTGCCTTAGTTCATTTGTGGTGCTATGAACAAATACCTGAGACTGAGCAATTTGTAAAGAAAAGAGGGGGCTCACAGTTCTTTAGGCTGTACAAAAAGAATGGTTCCAGCATCTACTTCTGGTGAGGTCTTCAAACTGCTTTCACTCATGGCAGAAGGCAAACGGAAGCTGGAATGTGCAAAGATCACATGGTGAGAGAGGAACTAATAGAGTGAGAACTCATTCCATCACTTCCTCCTATGGAGGGCATTAATTTATTCATGAGGGATCCACACGATGACCCAAACACTTTCCATTAGGTCCTATCTCTATCCTTGGGGACCAAAGTTCGGCATGAGACTTGGGGAGAAACATCAGATTTGTGCTAAAAAAAAAACCCCAGCAAAATAGCTAGTTTCTATTTCTCTAGCAATGTTCCTCTGTCTCAACAAACCCAATTTTCAGCTCAAGACTGGAAATCTGCAAATGATCCTAGGAAAGAAAATGACTAGAATTTTCATTCATTTAATTCTCTATGTTTTCTCAGTTCTCTGATACGTTTGTAAACATATGTTTTGCAATTAAATTGTCTTTTATGTTGTGACAGGGACATGGTCTGTAGCAAGCTACTATAGCTTTTTTAGCATTGGAAATATCTTCTATATATTTTTATGTCAATGTTTAGTTTTCTAAGAAAAATTAATATAGTATTCTAAGTTAAAACACACGTTTTTAAAATTTCAAACTATTAAATTCATAAACTAAGAAACATTCCTAAAATTAACAAATATCTGAAATATGTAACAAAAATTATCTAATATTTATTTGTTGTTTTAAAATTTGTCATTGGCTTTATTTTTAAAATATTTATACAAATGACAACTATATTATTCTTCTAAAATACAGGTTTAATTGCAGCACTCTCCTTTGAAAGAACTTTTGTTTCTTTCTTTTAAAGAAAAAAATCACAATTCTTTTAATGATGTTCAATACTTTCCATGATCTTGTCTTAATTACTTTTCTAGTAACTACATCTCCCACGGCATCTGAATCCCTGACCATTCAAATATAACTTATTTTCTAGGTTCCCCTAGACAGCCCTCATACTTATGCAAATTTAGCCCTGTATTGGTTCTAAGTAGAACACACCAGCCAATCTCTCAGCCTATCAAAATCTTCCTTTTTATTTTCCAAAGGGCTAACCCCCAAATCTCTTCTCCATTGGGTTTACCTAGTTAGAAGTATACTCATCTTTCTTTAAATTCCAATTATTGCTGTGTCTCTTCTTAGTTTTTAACTTTTTTCTTTATATTCAGTGGTCTCTAGATCTTTCACATACAGTAGGGAATTCCTTGAAGGAGTTCAATACCTCAAATATGTTTGTATTTCTCACATACATTCATGAAATGTACTAAAATATTTTGAATAAACATGACTATTATTTTATTATTTAACATGGTTCATTGATTTTTTTAAAATGGCAATATTTTATAGTTAGGATCTGTTACCTTAAAATGGACATTTGAGCTATTTGATTTTCTAGCTAATTAGTAAGTTTATAAAGTACATATTTATGTCACTAATAATGCCTATTTTTCCTTAAAAGCAAACTTTTAGCTATCATTTTTTCCGAGAACTTTCTAACTGTATCTTCTGAAATAAAATACTTTTTTGTACAAATCTCAGCTCTGCAGAGAGATAATTTGAATGATTTCTACATTTCAATTTATGAGATTACAGAAGTTTAAGATACAAATTTATTAAGTAAATATAAGCATTCCTCAACTTGCAAAATATTTTTATAAACAACTTAATTTTCTAAAAGACGTATTGTGAACGTTATTCAGACTACTTAGATATGGAACATTCATTACACAGTCTAGGCATAAATATTGTTCTCTAAAGAGAAAAATAGCAGCAGCTTTTGATTGCAAGAAAATTGCAGTCTTCCCTGTGTTGTAAATATCAAAGATATTATAAAGCAGGGAGAGAGTTGCAAAATGTCTTTCAGTAGCTGGACAATAAAGAAAAAAATCAGCATTATCAGAAACCTTAATGTGCACAGAAAACAAAATGGTCAACAGAAATAATTAATTATGTCTAGTTTTTCATTTTCTTACTTATGCAGGTATATTCCAACTGATCTTCTGTACTTTTAACAATAAAAAATGTTTTTAAATTTTGAGAAAAAAAGCAGAGTAAATCAAGATGCTTTAGCTTGCTGGGTTACAATAGGGAGATTAAAGTAATCCCAACATTTCCTTGATTTCTTAATGGTTAACAAGTCATATTTCTTGGTAGTAAATGCTACAGGGACTAAGTAATCCCAGGTTATAAAAAAAATGTTATTAACCTCCATTTGGCATAAAAAAAATTTAGGATATGAGAAAAAAGATCTCTATTTTTTTTAGAAAAGATTGCTCCTTCTATAATAGAATGATACACTTATGCTCCTAAAACTGCCCTTGGAGGCAGCCTAATATTAGGTTGCAATTGAAGAATTATAAAATTGAAGTCCAGAAAGTGAAGTGACTTGTCCACAATTAAAAAACCTATTTTTAAAATAAGGATTAGAAACTGCTTATAAACAGGATTAGGACCCGAATCTTCTGTCAACATTTCTGTAGAGCAATTCTCTTTTATTTTCAACTGATTATATTAATTGGAATGTCTTTGTCTAGAAAACATTTTCAGACATAACAGAAATCAAAAGGAGATGGTTCTGATTTAGTTTAAAATTTCCAAGTAATTTTATTCATTCTTTTTCACACTCAAAAGTTTCTATAGCCTACAAAGTTGAATATCTTTATGCATAAAGTAAACATTTGTTTTAAACATTTTTACTCAATATTTTCATTTTATGGAGCAGGCTAACTGGGGGGGGAAAAAAAGAAGTCATATGGACATAGAGCAAGATTGCTCTTGGCTACTACCTTCACTTGTCGGAATTCCTGATCTGAGTGGCTACCTTCAATAAATGATTTCCGGAAGGTCGGCTTAGATATTATCCCAGTCTTAGCAGCTAAATGGTCACCTCTCCACTTGTCTGCTTCTGCCACGCCTCCCTAGGAGTAACCACCTGAAGCAAAGCCTATGTCTACAGGCTTCTCTGACCCTGTGTCCACCATTGAGTCCTCCTGTTTCCAGCATGCTCCAGATCAGCCTGCCTCTTGTCTCATTTCAGATCTCTTGCGTTTTCTATTCTGGTGTCCAAGAAGGTGATAAAAAGGACTCTCCTTTGTTGTCTATAAAGAAGGAAAATAATTTCAATCTTAACTGCTTTCCTCTTTTCTCCTTCAACACAGCATCATTTGTTGCTGCTTTCTATAGTAAGCATGTCACTCTACACACAGAGAATGAATGACTTTTCTTGCTGCCATTGTCACTAGTGAAGATTCTTAATGTAGGACTTCTAACACATTCAGATCTTGCAGTAAGCCTAGCAAAGATATCTCTGGTAAAAATGCATTAGTTAGCAAAATGACTGCAGCTGTTTATCACTCAAGATGCCCCTTTCACAGTTGTGTGGTCCCAGGAATGTCTGCTCACTATGATATTTTAGGATAGTTTCCCATTGCTCCCCTCCCCCAGACTCTGAAAAATTGCAATGAAAATCAGTATTGGATCTTCTTTTCTTGGGGAAAAGGGTTTGGAAGAAGTAGAGAAAGTGAGGTAGAAACGATTCAGGTTTGGCATATTTTACCACTCATAATAAACTTAGTCAATATTAATAAAGCCATAATTGCCAGATCAGTTGAAATAATTATGCCTCCATATTCTGCACTGAGAAGTCTACATTTATAGGCAGCCTAACAATGCTGGAATTGGAATGAGATCAGACTTATCAAAATTTCACTCCCAGGTCTTTGGTTTATATTTAACTCCCAAAGAGAAAAACCATCCTCATAATGATACACAATTTTTAACAACTACCCTATGATCATCTTAAGGTTCAATTATGTGTGTGTGTGTGTGTGTGTGTGTGTGTGTGTGTGTGTGTGTGTGTAATGTTAGTGTATATATATATATATATATATGGCAGTATATATATAAAATGTTAGTATATATAGTTAAACTACATATACTAAGTGTAAATATATTTTATGTTAGTATATATAATGTTAGTATAGAAATAATTACTATATATTATATATACATGAAGAACTACTAGAAAGACAAAAAATTATTTATTTCTTCAGATGTTCCAAACGCTACCGTTCATAAAGTAAACAAACAAACAAAGCTCTGAGTATCTAGAACATAAAATTTTGGTTTCCTAGAAAATTGCCTTTACTGGTGTAGACTTTGGTGTCAGGACATTGGCTATAACCAGAAACACTATAAATAAAAACCCTATGAAATTTATAATTGCATATTTTTTGAAAATGTTCATTTTCACATATTCCTCTGCGTCCCTTTTCTAAGGACATTTAGCAGAAGCTTTTTATTCTTAGTGACATCTAGCTGTAATTTTATTTTTTAAAAATAATTTGACTTTTTAAATTTTATTGACTTTATGTACCTTATTACTAGGCATTGCCTCATTGTTGAAAAAATCATATCAATACCATATCTGCACTCATCTATAGCAAGTAAAAAATATTTATTATTTTTTCTTTAGTCTCATTTCTGAATTCATTTCATATTCTCAGTCTTGAATATTCTTGCTTATTTTTTTCTTTTTTTCACATTTAAGCTATAAAGTTGTATTTGTGTAGTGTGGAAAATCATCTAAAATACTTTCTGAATCAATTTGAGGAGTAAATAAGCAAATATCAGGGGGACCCAAAAAAATCCCAAAATTTATTTATTTAAAAAGTTTATTTATTCTTACATGTTCAAATTTCAGTCCCCTTCAAAGTACTCGCCATTTGATGAAATACACCTATCAAAAAGCTTTTCCACTGCTCAAAACAGTTTTTGAACTCATCAATTATGATGCCTTTTAGAACTTCTGCCATTTTTTGTTTCACCTCTTCCACATTGGCAAAATGTTTTCCTTTGAGGAATTTTTTCACCCAG
The DNA here is from genome assembly GCF_000164805.1 of Carlito syrichta. NCBI lineage: Eukaryota > Metazoa > Chordata > Mammalia > Primates > Tarsiidae > Carlito > Carlito syrichta. The sequence continues at coordinate 36,138 of NW_006992312.1, read as the reverse complement.
GGACACACACAAAAAAGTCACTCAGGGCAGGAATGGGTGAATAGAGAAGGTGAGGCATGGGGTCATGCTGTTTGGGGTCAAAAACTGCTGAACACTTGGTGCAGTATGGGCAGGTTGTTCATGTAAATCACTGGTCATAAAATGGACAGATATGTTGAAAGAATCACACACACACACACAAATCACTGAAGCCTAATGCACCTTCACAACAATGCTAGCTGGCTAGATGATACACTGATGTCAATGGGTTCCTAGAATACATACCTATTGGGGGAAGCCAGTACTCTACAGGGAGCCTGGCTTCCAAAGGATTATTGGGGTAGTGGGAGCTCGCCTCAGAAATACACACCTTTTGCGACCGGCTATCCATGAGTGATCTTGAGAAATTTAATTCATCTCTGTAAATATGTTTTCTTACTTCAACATTAGAATACTAATTACTTTATATACTATTTTGAGAATTAAAATGATATAACATTTTAGGTACTAAATGCAGTGAGTAGCATGCAGTAAATGCTTAATAAACATTAATTATATCTGAATTTATATCCTAAGCGTAACATTTTAAGAGATTAATTGACAAATTAGAGTACAACCAAAAAAGAACAAGAATTGATGATGTTCACGGGGGAAAATGGCATAACAATATTATTTTTAAATTCCCTAAAAAAGAGAACAAAACTGCATGATGCACATGTGCGCACGCGTGTGTGTGTGTGTGTGTGTGTGTGTGTACAGGAGTACTTGAGTATGATTAATAAGATGACCTTATGGAAGAATCTAAATCAAACTATTGATTTTGGTTACCTCTTAGGTAAAACTGAAAAATAGAAGAGAGGGCTTCACATTTAAATTCATACATATTTATAAATAGAAAAAAATATTGAGGAACAGTGGAGGGACTATTGAAATTTTATTCATTTTTTTCACTTTCTTTTTTTCCTATTTATTACTTTAATCAAATGCATATATATTACATTAAAATAAATTACTAAAGAAAGAATGTGGATAGGAAGGAGAGGGGCCTAGAAATCATTTTACAAGAGGAAAAAACAGAGTAGAGTAAATCTTGAATGAGCTGCCCCTCAGTGTTAGCTTTAAGAAGACAGCAGGGGCAACCCCTTCGGGTTCCCCCTTGCTGTGGGAGATTTTCTGTCCTCTAAATAAATCCTGTTTTTAAAAAAAGAAGAAGAAGAAGACGTCACATGTTCAACTTTCAGGGGTGTTATATGTAAGTGAAAATTGTAAAGGTAGATATCATTGGATTCTGAAATGACATCTACATTGCCAAGTTCCTTACAAAATAAAAAGTATCTATGTGCTTTGGTATACCAAAGTTTGCTAGATAAGTGAACAAACATTCATTGAGTAAACAGCGCATCTCAGGTCATATACTATACATTAGGGATAAACAGGCAATTAAGATGTATGTGATCCTTCAAGCAGCTTATTATGGTCCAATGAAAAGACATTCACAAATAGGTCATTTTAATTATGCAATTACTGTCAGGACAGAAATATATACAAAGCACTATGAAAGGATAGCAAAATAATGACAAACTTAGGGGATTTTCTATTATATATTTATAATATTTGTTTTGAAATGTTATTATCCACATTTTAATACTAGTAAAATAATAAAGCAACTATATATGCTTTTTGGTTTATTATGCTCTTATAAAGTTTGAATAATTTTTTTTCCAAATGTACAGGTTTTTGTCTACAGCGGTATCACTTTGAAAGCACCTGATATTGTCAAATGTATGGATTTGTAATTCTGTGTTGCTGTTTTAGCCTGGCTTTAATAGATATCTTCAATCAGCACATAAGTAACATTTGTGACAGTTTGACTGTAAATTTGAATATAATCTAGAAATAGTTATGCCTCTAAATTATTATATAGATTTTTGCAACATCCCAAGGCATTCAAATAAGCCTATTAGAAGTTAAGAAATGCTTAAGAATCAAGAAAAATTAAAGACCTTTCAGGGGGTGAAAGGCTTGGCTACGGGGTAATTGCAAAGGAGGCAATGATGCAATTCCAATTTTGAAAGTTATAAATTATGCAAGTGATTTCAACAGCAGGGGGGTTATTTGTCCTGATGGGAAGATCTTGCAAAGCTCATGAATTTCAAATCTGTAAATTAAGAACAAAGGATTTACAGCTTAGTTAGAAACAAATGAAAGACAAGTTATGCCAATAGAGGTCAATACTGTGACTCTCTCCTACCATTAGGGACAGTTCGGTGTTGCCCTCTTTTCACACTCCATTCCAAAGGAGGAAAAGCACCGATGGATCAAGTCCAAGAACACAGGTGACTAAAGCGACACGGGTCAAATTATTGATAGATGATATTAAGAAATAGGTGGAAAACTCTTGCAGCTGCCTCTTGTGATGTGTTTAAATAATGCACATTTGATCCCTTCTCCTCTTGTTTTCTTTTTGGTTTGCTTTTCTCATTCTCCCAAGTAGCTAGTGAGGAAAGAAGTATCTGCTTTAAGCCCAGCACAGATAACTTAGCCCAGTTTCTTATTTAAACTGATTACATCATACCTCTGCAAGGAACCCAAGTGTTTTTCATGATATTAACCATTATAATTTGCTTAACATTTCATTACTTCAAAATATGCTGGAATACTAAACAACAAATTTTATCTTTATTTTCAATAGAACTAAAAAGAGCAAATAAAATATGATACCACCTGCTGTTTTGACTTGGTTTATTTTAATTAATTAATATCCCATCATTTCGACCAGTTGAATCAGCCTTTTCAGACTGTCAAAGAAAAGAAAAAAGTATTGACCCAAAAGAAGGTCAATCCAATATTCACATAGACATTACCTATATTTGACACCATATGGCTCTCTGCATTTGCATTTTCCCTTATATTTCATTTCAGCAGAATCCTAGCATAACACAGCCAAAGTAGATGGAACAAAAATGGTTTATCAAGCGAATTGCATTAGGAGAGATGCATTTTAGACATTTACTAAGTGAGCAAGTTCAGTAACAAAGTCAGATTCCTGAAACAACTGGAATTTGATGCAGATGAATGCCAGATCAATAGGCTTTTAAATCACAGAAAAGTTGGAAAGCAGCAAGTGAAATTGAAGTGGTTCTTTGTTTGAATTAAATGTCTCTGTCATTGTATAGTTGAGTTGAAATTGTAATTGAAAATCACTACAGAGCTCTTTTTGAGGATAAAAAAGCAAATATATGCTTTTTAGTTTATCATATTCTTATGAAGTTTGATTAAAAGATTTTTTTCAAGTGTATGGGTTTGTAATTCTGTGTTGTTTTATTAGCCTCGCTTCAATAGATATCTTTTAAAAGCTTGTTATCACAAAACTAAATGTAGTTATCATGTGTATTATGCTTATAATTATTGAATCATGCATTTTAATTGGTGGAGTTTTTTTTTTAATGGGACGCTACCTCTCATGTCCATATTGACTGTTTCATCATTGTTACAATACTTTTTATGAGTACTTTGCACTAGATCGTTACCTTTATCTTATTTCCTTGCTTGTAAATTCTAAGCACAATTAAAAAAATGTTTCTGAAAGATCAAATGCTTTCAGCAACAATTTATCACTATTGGGAAATTGTGCACTTCCAAATTTCAATAGATTGAGCTTTATGACCATAAAAATCCAATAGTATGGTGTAAGCAAAATGGAGGGTAGAACAAGGATGTGCAAAGTCATCTTCAAAAGCCTCTTGACCATAGTTAAAGCCTTAACTTAGGTTCCCATTACTGTTTTTTTTTTATTCAGGTAAAATACACATAACAAAATTTATTACTTTAACCATTTTTTAGCATACAGCTCAATATTATTAAGTACGTTCAAAATGTTGTGCAACCATCACCACCATCCATCTCCTTACCTCTTTTCATGCTGTAAAACTGAAACTATATACTCATAAACCAGTAACTTCCCATTTTCTCATTCCTTCAGCTCCTGGCAATCATCACTCTACTTTGTGTCGCTATAATTTTGGCTACACTAAGTACCTCATAAAAGTAAAATCATACAATATTTTCTTTTTTCAGTCAGCATAATATCCTCAAGGTTTATTGGTATTGTAGAGTATGCCAGAATTTTCTTCCTTTTTAAGACTGAATAATATTCTAATGTATGTATTTATATATCATATTTTGTTTATTCACTCATGTGTATATGGACATTTGAGTCGCTTTCATGTTTTGGCTATTGTGAATAAATGCAGCTATGAACCATGAATCTGTGTATACAAGTATCTCTTCACAAGTCTGCTTTCAAATTTTGGGGTATATACCCAGAAGTGGAATTGCTGGAATATACAGCAATTCTGTTTTTATATGTTTAGTATTCCCATCACTTTTGAACTAACAATTTGATTCCCTAATTTTCTGCTGTGACAAATCACCTTTTCTGGTACATCTTCTAATGGCTTCTCATTCTCTTCATTGTTGTTGTACCTCTTTCCCTTTATTTATAGATTAAAAATTCAACTTGCTCTGAGAAGACTTTTTAAAGTCTTTAACACTTATAAAGCTCGACAATGACTGGACTAGATCTTAAATCTTCATTATCTTAGAAACTACTATATTAATCCATAAACTTCACTAGTATTCTTTATAATATAGTCAAAATTGAGGGTTTTTCTTTTTTGTTTGTTAGGCCTAATTGTTTTTTATGAAAACAGTGACCAAGAAGTATCAGAATATCAAGAAATCAATTAAAAGTTACTTTTCTGTTTCTTTTACTCCCTAAGCAAGGCAACATTAGGCAAAAGAAACTCATGGTCAATCCTGATTTTCTTTTTGTGCTGTTAAAAATTTCTTTTTTCATAGAATTTGGAATCCATCAAGTTGAAGAAACAGACCAGAAATATCCCACTCCCAAAGCCAAATTCAATGAACATGAGTGAGTAACTATTTGAAAGAAAAGATGAGTTCTGACCTTTTTTTATAACCCTCCTGATGTTTGAAAGATCAACAATAAAGATATCCAACTGCATGCTTCTGCAACTATCTAATAAAAACACAAATAGAAAAGCAGCAATTTCCAACTTTTATAGTACCTTCTCGCTCTCAGTACCTCAATACATTTTATCAGAAGATAGGAACTAACTATATGCAATTTGAAGCATTATAAATTTGATCAAAAATTGATAACTTTGAGAAGGGTTTTGGATCAGGTAAAATCTGACTTATTGAAAATAAGTCCTTAATACATAAATTTACTAAGAAATCTTCATTTGTTATGGGCATTGTCTAAAGTTTTACCTTTGTGCCCAGATGAAAGATACAGAATCAGATCATGAAAATGTAACTTAGATTAAAAAAAAAAAATTCTGCCTGAAATATAAGTGCTTATGTACATCAGACATCTTGTTTAATATTGTTGTTTTTTAAAAAAATTGTGTAAAGCATTGAAAACTTAGGATTTCTTTAATCAAAAGGGGTGGTTTTAATTTTCAGCCCAACCAATTATTAACTATGTAACATTGGGCAAGTTAAATTTTTCTAAGCATCCAGTTTCCATATCTGTAATAATTACACTTCACAGAGTTGTTTAAAGGAGCATTGGAAATACATATAAAGGTTTATTTGTTTATGCCATAGATTTTGTTCACATTTATTCAGCATCTAGAAGTGTCAGATACTATATTAGGAAATGAGGGAGCAGAAGGGTTGAAGTCTATATGCTTGACATCTGTATACTCTGTTCAGGAGAGATAGATGTATAAACATCAATGTAATATGTTGACGTTGTAATTGAGGAAAACTCTAAATACTGTAAGACCTCTCAGTAAAAAGAAACCAGTTCTGTCTTTGGATGTCAGAGAAAATTTATTCTAGGAGACAATATTTGAGCTGAGCCTTGAATGAAAAGAGTTTTCCCAGGGAGAGAGGATTCACGGTGGAATAAACACCGCATGTACATGTGGATGAAAGGCTGACAGCCAACAATGCTAAAGAAAACCAGAGACTTGTATGGATGGAGCATAGAGACTGTGAGAGAATGGTAGCTGATGAGGATTGAAAGCTTAACTAGGAACAGATTGTGAAGGGTCATGAAACACAAAGACTTTTAGATTCGACATGAAGGATTCTAATGAGTTATGGTTCTTGATGAAAGAGGTGCTTTAGAAAAACAAGTTTGGCTATAGCATGAAGACTCATTTGCTGTTCTCAAGACTAGAGGCCTGGAGACCAAATAACAGCCATTATAGCAACTCAGGTATGTGATGACGAGGTCAGGAATAAAAGACAGAAGCAGATGTTTGGAACTAGATGATGTGTTTGATTTGGGACATGTGTAATGTCAATTAATATATTAGGTATGTTAAGGAAAGAGCACTTCGGGAAATAGTTGCTTGCTCCATGGAAACACATTTCAAAGTAAAATTTTTCAACATCAGTTTTCAACATTAAACTGCAAAGTCTTTCTTTTGTTATGGAACAAAATCAAAGCTCTGCCCACAAGGCCTATCAGTACCTCTATCTATTTCTGCGGTATCATCTTCAGTTGGCATCTAGGTTTCAATAATCCCGTTGTAATTCTCCAGCGGGCTCTGCTTCCCATGCCTAAGTACCTGGATTTCTCCTGAATACATGTATTACTGGGATTATTGTCATAATGTAAATTCTGTTTAACTGGTGCCTATGTCTGTTTTTCCCCTTTGGCACATAATAGACACACAAGAACATTTTAGTGTATACATGAATAAAAAAGGTAGAAAGCGTTATATTAGAACAACTTTGCAAATGAAGATCTGTCTTCCGATAAAGATTTGGCCTAGCCATTCTGAGTCAGTAGAATGGGCTTCTGAGAGAAATTACCATTCTAGAACTCCTCATTTACAGTATGGGACTTTTTTACAAGCATGATGGCAATAGAGTTATCCAAATTTCATGAGTATAGGTCCGTTTAAAAATTTAAAACTCAAAATGCTTTATTAAGATGACTTCTTATTTTGTATACTGTTATTTTTACACATCCTGTAACTCACATTGGTAAACTAACAAGTACATATTCTCTATCAGATGTAATAAAAAAGAAGCCTTAATTTACGTTTTGACAGAGTGAAATACAAAGATTTGAGTGACTCTTTTCTTGACATCCTACCCTCACCGTCTTCACTTACAGCACAAGGGAGCATTGTTTGAGCATGATCAAGAAAATGAGACCCAGAAATGCCAAAGTTAATGCCCTCACTGTATATTAAAAGAATTACCTCATCATTAAATGATTTTTTTTTGTTCTCTTCCTGACCACCTCAATGAATAAAGCAGGATAATGACATTCTCATTATTTTAGGAACACATTTGCATCCATAATGAAAAAGTCCCTAAAGGGCACAGACACCATAGAGGCGACTGTCTGAATTAATTAAAATTGTTTGCCTGATTAGATATAAAATGCAAGTGTAAACTGCACATCAGGGAAAGTTTCTCTCTTTTCATCAGAACACAGGAATAAACTATTTTTAACAAAAAGCCCTGCAGAATTAAACTTTAAAAAACAAAATAAAAGTTGCCACATATTTTCCTACTTTAAAATATTGACTGTCTTACTGACCAATAAAAATAATAATATCTATATGCTGTATGATATGTTCTTCTAAATTATTCTGAAGTTGAGTGTACATAGAATAAGATTCTTTAATTTATAAAAACATATATCTTAAAATGAAAAATGCATTTAATATTTCTTATCTAAAGTTGTTTGTGGATAAGCCATCTAAATAGATAATAATTTGTTATTATTTTTAAAAACACCTACACGTTTATAAAGATAAAGAATCATTTTTTTCTTTATGTAGAACATACTCCTCAATGTCAGAAAGCAATCAAACACATTTTTCTGACTTGAAAAATATTTTAAAGTGTGCAAATCAATTCAAATGAGCTATTAATGTAGTATTTAATAGAGTCATTAAAATTTGAATTATCTTGAAATGATTGGATTTCTTTTCCAATGTTTTCATAATATAGTGTCAGTCACAAGGACAAGATATGTTGGTGAAGGTAACTATTATTCCCAGAAATACAAACTTTGATAGAAAAGAGAATGAAATAAAAACATATGCCATATGTCCTTTTAAAATAAGTCCACAGGAGAACTGGCTCACTTTTACTTTGATCTACTTTATTATAAGAAAGTGGATCAAGGTGAGTATGTGCAATGCTGATTCAGACCAAAACCACCACTGTGCTGTAAAGTAATACACTGCAAATGCATTGCTTAGTACTTTTAGGAGAAAGCAGAGTCAAGAAGAGCATTGAAAAATGTACTGATATCTTTCCTTAACTTTCTGCCCTTGTACTTTCTAGGATTTGTGTCTTAAAATGTCAAGATCATACACTTCATCATAACAAATGAGAAAATCAAGCTTAGTGCATTTTAAGAGCAATTAGAATAAAATATTGTGATGCTCTGTAGTCTTTATAAAATAGTCATTTAGGTCAATTCACATCTAATAACACCAGAAATATCAGTAAGGAAGAAAACTTTAAAGTGTTGGAGTAGCTGAGTATTTCAGTGGCCTAATACAAACTTTAGCGACCCATTATGCTAGAATATGGTATCATAATATATGGCATACATACTTATCTTAAACTGATAGAGGAAACACATATCTGGTGAGTTTAATCTCTAAAACCCAGTAAAAATAATTTTATGATTTTGAAATGACTTGTCAAAAACGAAAACTTTGAGTCGGTTTTTTTCTCTTTCCTAACATTAGATAATTTATTAGTTGGTATTTTTCCTCACTAATTTTTTAATGCCATGGAGGCCCAATTTATTGATATAGCTTAAAGATGGTTCCAAACGCAAAGATATAATATTTTTATTTTATTGCTCCCCAGGAACTCCAACAGTTGACATGTTAGGAGGGGAGCAAATATTAAGATATGTTTTGAAGGAGAGAATTATCTAACATGGAGAAAGCTTGTGCAAAAAACAGCCAAACATGAAACAGAAAGTGCCACCGGAAGTTCAGGTAAAGTATTAGATTAGTACATGAAGAGAAAGAAAAGTTTACTGCCAAGTGGCATCCCAAAGAGTCTTATTTGGAGTGATAAAATCATCCATAGGTAATGTTGAACACAATGTGGCAAATTTCAAGAGAAGAAAACCTCCTCTAACAATAGTACTGACTTGGAAAGTTTTGGAATAATGATTAGTTCAGTGAATTTCAAAATCAGGTACAGAAAAGGAAATAAGAAAATAAAACTATAAAGACAGAGAATTGTAGAGGAAGGCAAACAAATGATGCTCTTGAGATTTGGTTCGTATTCCAGAAAACTAAAGGTAGTAGGCAATGTAATGGTACCAATAGAATTATGCTTTAGAGACTATAATATATCAGCAAATTATAAGATCAGTTGGAAAGGGTGGCATGAGGGAAGGACATAAGTTTATCAAGTTATTATAAGCTACTGTTATGTACAGTGTTAAGTTAAGCTATTATTAATTACAGTATTCCAAGAGAATCATAGAGAAAAATGTCGTGTAAAAATCACAATATTGTGCTGATGCCAATAATAACAGTCTCTAACATTTATTGAACTTTCTTTATGCATCAGACCCTTGGCTAAGCACTGTACATGGATTATTTAATTATCACTAAACAGAATCATTGACAATAGTGTGATCTACATCTTACAGACGAGGAAATGCAGGTTCTGAGAGATTACATAATTCTCCCAAGTTCTCATTATTAGAAATAAAAAAATCCAAGATTTGAGTCCAAGCTTTCTGGCTCCAAACCGATACTTAACCACTACAAATGTGGTAACTTATGGTTCTGGGCCATAGGAGAAGAGAAAATCAAGGATGACTCAGATCTGGGGCTGGGAGACTGAAAGATAGCTGTGCCATTAATCTATCTTGGTACATTAATCAAAGTGTTTCTTTTCACTGAGTCTTGGCCTGTGCAGGCCTACTTTCAGACTGATTTGACTGCCTATCTAAGGAATGTACCAATGGGCCTGTTTTCAGAGGCAGAAAGACCTCACATTGACTGATTGCCCGTAGGACAGCACTCAAAAATATTATAGTTCATTTTCATGCCTGACAAAGGCAAGTGATATAATTTCAATTTACAAATGAAGAAAAGGACTCTTAGGTTTTATTTAGCTAATAATTGATAAAGAATAGGTTCTATTCTGCACCACCTTCTTGTCAGAGTCCAATTTCTTTTTAGAATACTCAGATTCAAATAATTTAATAAATCTGCTAATTGAATCTTCAACATACCACACTTCCAAAAGAATCTTTAAAGGGCATCTCTTCAAAAATAGAAACTTGTTGGCTCTGCTGTTAAACTACAATTCTTTCATAATAATAACCTTAAATATTAATAAATATTTACATCATTTTTTTCCACTACGCAGCTATTGTCAAACTCTTCTTTCTAGACATGACTTTTCACATCTGCAATTCACAAAGTATAGGCTCAGATACCTACAATGACCTGCTAAATTCTGTGATCTCCCACTCTTCTCCTAGCTCGGCATCTTTGACTTCTCTGCTGTCCAGTCTCTTCTTCTTGCCATGTCTTTTGGTGTTTACAACATGGCACCCTCTTTCTTTTCCACCTCTTTATCCTTTCATTTTTAATATTCTCCACTCCTACCTTATTTTCCAACTACTCCTTTGACATGACCCTTCTTGGGAAATCCTGTCCTTTTCTATTATTCCCCTTTCATGCTAGAACAGGTCATTTATTTAAATAAATTCTGCCCCAAGAAACAAACCCTCAAATTTTATCTATCAGCCAAATTTCTATTCTAGACTTCAAGAAGTGGTTTCTTGGGGATCTTACTCTAAATTGTTTCCTCTTCCTATGTTCTAGTCTTCATTAATAACACCAATTTCCTCCTGGTTATTTTAAATCCAACATTTATTTATGACACTTTCCAGCTAATAAGTTGCCAGGTCCTTTCAGTTCTAACTCTCCAATATCTTTCAGGATAGGAAAAACATATAGTAATAAAGACACTATCAACTACTCCTACCAATACCACTATTGAGTATGTTTTGGGGTTTTTTTGTATTAAAACTATACTAAACATTTTCTGCATAGGATATCATTTAATCATCACAATGTCATTCCCGTGAAAATAGTTGAAGTGAGGAAATTGAAGAGAGTCAGAGAACACTTGCCTTGATCACTTGATTAGGAAAAGGTAGATCCATAATTCAAACCTAGATGTGACTAACTCCAGCCATGACGCCCCTCTGTTCTACTGTCTCATCCTTTCCATTCCCACTTCTGGTGCCAGAATTTGTCCTTCATCACCTCTTCTCTGAACTAATAATACAAGAGCCTCCCTGCATCTAACTGCGGCCCCTCTCCTAATTGTTCTTTGCAGCACATCTATCTTCATAAAAGGAAGGCTAAATACAATGAGTCTTCATCAGAAATCTTTCTCAGAGTCTTGAAATAAATGATAAACTTTGAGTATAGGCAAAGCTTCCTGGGCTAGGTACACACAACATTTTCCTAATAACTCAATTTCTTTACTTATTTGACAAACATTGATGTAGTTTTTCACATGTGCTGGACTCTAATCCTTTACAAAAATTTTTAAAAATTAATCCTCAAACAATTTAAGAGGAAGAATTTTTTTTCCTCTATTTTACAGATTTAAGAATTGAGCACAAAGAAGTCAGGTCAATTGTCTTATGTCACAAACCTAGTAGCTAGTGCCTGTAAATGTCAATCAAAACCCTGCAGTTTAGCTCCAGAGCCCAGGCTCTTAGCTCTTAGGCCATGCCACCACTCTATCACTTGTTTTACTGGTTTTTAAAGTTAGCAAACCCATCTTTCTAAAATAGATTTTAGATCCATTAAGGTCTTCATTTTTACATCTCTCTACCCCTTGCAATACCACAGTATCTAATACACAGAGTCATTTAAATGATACTATAAGATCATTTATTTAACAATTGTTTGTTAAACATCAGCAGCTGATTTCGAACCTAGGAAACACATGCATTTGAATAAGGCAGAACACTTCTGCTTAAAAAAACTTATCCAGTGTGTGAGTGAGGCAATAACAATTAATGTAAATATTATAATAAAAGAGGACAGCATGATAAAAATGGGAAGGATGATAGACTTCAGAAATGTGGGGAAAGGTCACATTTATGCCATAAATTGAATAATAAGAAGGCACTTGTTGATGGATGATCCTAAGATAAGTACTTTCTAGTCAGAAGGAAGACAGAGCAAATGTACTAAAGGAAACATAAGTCTGACATTCTGGCATGTTTGAGGAATAGAAAAGATTTATGTGATTGGACTTTGGTGAATGAGGGAAAGAGGCAAATAAGAGGCAAAACCTCCAAATGGAAGATCAGATTGTTTAAGGCCTTATACGCCATAGAGGCATTAAATTTATTTTAAGTTTAGTAAAAGGTTATTGGAGAATTTTAAACAGAAGAGCAAAATAACCTGATTCAGATTTCTAAAAGGTTACCTTTGGATCATATGGAAAATAGATTTTTGTGTTCAAAGATAGGGCCCAGAAAACCAGTAAAGAGTTTGATTGAATGGTCTAGTAAGAGATCAAAAAACTTTTCTCATAGACAAACAAAAGATAGATATTTTAGACTTTGTGGCCATATAAATCTTTGCCATAACTGCTCATTTATGCCATTGCAGCAGAAAAGCATCCACAGAAAATACACAAATAATGTAGTTAGTTATTTTCCGATAAAATTCTGTGCCCATGGAAATTTGAATTTTGGAGCATTTTCACATATCACAAAATATTATTCTTTTATTTTTCCAATCATTTATAATTGTAAGAAACATTTTTAACCTGGAGATGCATACAATAGCAGTCAGAGTGCTGAATTTGGTCGGTAGGCTGGAGTTTGCAGATCTTTGGACTAGATAAGATATGATGATGACTTAACTAGGCTTATAGAAATGCCTTAATGTGTTCCAACTTTAAAAAATAAAAATAGCCCTGAAACTTATATTGTTATCCTTGAAAGGGTATAGTGCTCTGAATCTCAATTCATTATAAGACATACCATATTTTAATGAATACTTGTATTTCAATTTGCTAGGAAGTTTGTCTTTATTTTAATTGGAAATCTATGTCCCTAAAATCCATGCCTTTTTATTCTAGCTCTTTCTTCTGAAAGACTGAACAGACTAATTTGTATCTCTTCCATATGAGAGTATAGAAAATGTCTGAAGGTATTTATTTTTTTTTTTTACAGTTCTCCAGGCTAAACATACCTAGTCTTCAAGTCTTCATTATAAGACATGGTGTCTAGAATATTTATTGACCTAGTAGACCACTCCAAATGTTTTTATTTCCTTAATGTCTTTCTTACAACTGAATGTAAAATGTCCCATTATCTGAAATTAAATATAGACAAGACTATATAACATATCACTCATCTTTGATAACAAGAGTAATAAGAGCCTTCAAAGAGCAAGACCTCATACAAATCAATCCATGCCAGTATCTATAAAATTTGGTTTAATTTGAACCAGGACCCACAACAAAATATTGAGTGGTTCATCAATCAGACTAACAAAAGTCTTTCATTACTTTGTCAAGTCATCTCTTTGCAGCCTTCCAGTCTAGTTTAAATTACTCATAACAAAGGACAAATTAATGCAACCACATGCTTCAAATCAAAATACTACCAATGGCACCATGCTTCTTTGTGAGCTCTGACCCCCTTCCCAATCTGGGGGAGATGGACCCCCATTTTCTCACTCTCTCTCTAATCTACTTTCTAAATAAACCATATTTTCCAATCTAAAAAAATACTATCAATGACATCCACTGAACTGGTTTAATCCATAAATCTTATCTCTTCCTATAGAGGAGTCAGAGATTATTTCTCCCCTTAGGATAAACATTACTTCATCCAAATGAATCAAACACAAGTAACATAAAATTTTTTCAATAGCCTTCATGCCTTTCCTTTTTAATTGAATACTTTATGGTTGGAGTTCTGTTTTCTATTTTTTTGTTGCTTTGATATGAAAATATGCTCTGAGGATGATCACAAAATATAGGAGAAGTCTTCTTAACAAGAAGTATTTATTCTGGAAATACTATTTGTAAATGAAAACTCAGAAATAAACAAGTAGAGCTGAGTGGATTGTATAGAAACAATCCAAATGAGTGCTGTATAATCACCTTCTTCTAATGGAAGTCACACTTACAAAGCTACCACACTTCTGTTCTTTTTGCCTCCATTGTTGCCTTAACTACTACTCATTATCACTAGTGATTACGACTTGATTTTCCCTGAGAATAGCTCCCTTCACTTTTAACATCTCAAAGCCAATTTTATCCAGGAATCCAATTCCACTGAGTACCTTTGAATGACATTATGATTATGTAGACAACATCATAGACTCATATTTGGCCAATATATAATGGCGTCTGTAATAGTCTTCTAGGGCTGCCATAAAAAAAAAAAAATACCACAGACTGGGCATCTCCCTTTGTCTTGCTCATGGCCGCCTCACTGTGTCTTCACATGGCCTTTCCTCTGTGCATACACATCCCTGAATACTGATATAAATACTGATATTTCAATTTATTAGGAAGTTTGGAAGTTCTGATGTCTTTCTTTTTCTCTTATTTTAAGGATGCCAGTTATATTTAATTAGGATTCCACTCTTATAACCTCTTTTAACCTTAATTACATCCTTAAAGATTCTGCCTCCAAATATAGTCACATTTGGAGTTAGGCTTCAACATATAAATTTTTGCAGGACACAGTTCAGTCCAAAGTAGGATTTCATAACATGGAAGCCACAAGACCACACAGAAAAGTTTATTGTTTTCTTGATGTTCAAAAAATAAAATCCAATCTTTTCATTTTGTGAGTGCTAAAGCAGTCATTGTACAGTAAGAAAAACAGAAACCACTGTAGGTATTTCAAAGAAAATTGAATACATAGATCAGTACCATACATGATAGAAGATCTAAAAGTCAATGGTAAAACAGGGAGATAATTCAGGGGTTAGAAACAACAAACAGCAGCTGCAACATCTGGAACAGGAAGGATGATAGAGGAGGATTGAGAATCGCACCTCTATATAAACTACTTGACAGAAGGATGGGACTTTCTGGCAGGGTTTATATTGCTGAAGGGGTAAGATTAAACCTATTTTCAGTGAGGCTTTATCCTCATCAAGCAATGTGATCAGACCCTGGTATATCCCTCTCAATTTTCAAATTTCCTTTATTGGTTTTGGTATGATACTTAGGCCAGCTCTACGTTCTTGGCCCAAAAATGGCAGCCAGAAGCTCCAACATGCTCTCTTATTCTTATCCAGAGGTCAAAGAGAGCTTTTTTCTCTCAGTAATTCAAAGAAAAACAGGACCTCATTCATATTAAGAGCAATTTGTGACATGTGTCCAATCTTGAACCCATCACTGTAATAAAAGTACTGAAATAAAAAACGAGTGACTTGGGCCAATCTGGTCTATTCCTGAGGCTTGAGATGAGTTAATTCCAGCCACAACTTATGTCTGCCATGAGTGAAATGGAACCTGAGGCAGTAATAAAAGATGTCTACATTATAATTATTTGTGAATTTAACCCTAGAACTCTAGGCAAAATTAACTTTCCTTCATAATATCTTATTTATTCCAGAATGAGAATGAATGGATTAAAGTATTACGGGAGAATAATGAGTGAACTAATAAATCAGCTCATCATTAAATTAATATGAGTATGTTTAATGGTGTAGAAAATAGATTTGAGAAAGCTTTGGATATTGACAGAACTTTCATAAAGTAACAACCCATGAAGCACTATTTTGAGGAGCACTGTGTCATTATCTACCACACTGGTAATTATTATAATAACATTAGCTACCAGTCATTGCTAAGTGTTAGCTAGTAGGTAGTTATTAGCTAACTACTGTATGCTAATATGTATAGACTCTCTACACCTCTTTTTATGTCTACATTTTAGTACTCACATTATCTACATTTTATTTATTATCTAAAAGCACAGAGGTATTCACTAACCAGCCCACGATTACCCAGCCAGAAGGTGAAAGAGCTGGAAATCAAACCCACACATTTTAACACCACAGGAATATTCTTGACATCTATGCCAAACCCTCTATTATGAAACCAGAGAAAATATTTGAATAAAAGCTTGAATTATACCTTATTCTTGATTTCAGAAAATTCTCCGGCCTTCTATTTCATCTATTATATTTTACGGCCTAATTGTCACTTCTCAATTTTAACCAAATATTTGACATATTCTTTGCATGATTGAAGATTTTCTCTATGTTTATAATATTGTGTAGTTTCTCATTTTGAAGTCTCACAATAGACTTCAGTATTTCTCCTTTACCCACAGAATAAAGTGTAAATTCACTACTCTGGTATTTAAAATCTTCACAATCTGCTCCCAATTTACCTTTTCAATGGCAACTCCAATCACTCTCACTCACACATCTTATATTTCTGCCCCATCTTACAATAAATGTACCCCTTTCCATGATGTTTCATGTCTTTCAGCCAAATCTCAACTTTTCCTAAAACATCCTTAATTCCATGAGATGAATATAAAATAGACATCTTTTTCTTAAAGTTCTGACCTTTCCACTCTTATAACACATTATAACAGGCCACTTTTTATCATTATTGAATGCATCACATTCCCTGCCAAAATGCAGGCTCCTAGGAGAACATAGTTCATTAAATTGTGTATACTCCTCCATACCAACTCAGAATTAATAAATCTAACTAATATTTATGTTAATGAGATTAAAGAAAGTAGAAATAGAAATGCTAAAAAACTATGTATCCAGTTTGAAATATCTGCATCTCAAGTCAGAGGAGGAAATCTAAAATGCTATGAGAAATCCTGTCATCAGAAGCACTTGTTTTTATTAAAATAATTTATATATAATAGATTTTTTTAAAACTCAGAGAATATGATATATTAATGAAGAGTTCTGTGTTTTTGTGCACATGATATATTAATGAAGAGCTCTATGGTTTTGTATTTTCAAGATTCAATGACCACTGTCAACATTTTAAGACATTTGGTTAGTATCTATGTTGCTTTTTTGCTTCCTCAGACTCTGAAACGTAATGTTTTTAAGAAATTCTGCATTTTCATGTGGTTGCTACTTACTTGCTTTCTGATTAACTTCCCATATCAAATTACATATTCTGGCTTTCCTTTTATCATTCTGGAAAATATGATTCATGACTTAGACTCTTATACTTCTTTGCATGCAAAGTAAGGCAGAAAATTAAGGTGTTGCCTGATGATTTTACATTGTTCAGGTAATTTCCAAAACAAAAATTAGTCAAAATTCCTTTTTAATTTTCATGTACCAGGGTGGTGCCAAAGTTCTTCAGAAAATTTAATATTAGATATTTTAAGTAGTTATATAATCAGATAACATACAAAGCAAAGAAGTAGGCAATCAAGAGGCAGATATTGAGGCCTGCTGAATTTGTATTAAAGTCGGAAGACTAGAGACAGTTCCAGATCAGAGCTTTCCAATAGAACTTTTGTGATCACAAAAATGTTCCGTATCTGGATTGTCATCTATGGTTACTGAACACTTAAATATGGCTAATGTTAATGCAGAAGCTCATTTTAAATTTTATTCAACATTAATTTAAATGACCCCATGTGACAAGTGGTTCCCCACTGGACAGTGCAAGTCTGGAGTGTAATATGTCCAAAAGAGGACCACATGGGGAATTGGTATTGCAAGCTGAGACCTTTGACATCTTGAGTTAAACTTCCGATCAGATGTTTACCCTGGAATAAATGAACATCAAACATATGTTTTCACTATTTTGTAATTGTGTCTTAAATTTCCCTCTTTCATCATCAGAGGTTATCTTCATGTGGAGGACCATACTAGAAGAGTTGTCAAAGTTGTTTTATTATTTTTTCCCAAATACACATTCTACACTTGGTAAATACTTGTTGAAGGAATACACAAAATTAGAAAATTCAACTATTAATGTATATAAATACCTGAGAATGTACCAATGGAAAAAAATAATCCTCACAAATGACAGTGAAGAAAGTTCACAATCCACATGTAAACCCATGTTTTTAATAAGAAGACATACATTAAAATTAATGAAGAGCACAGTTGAGAGAAAGAAGCCTTTATGTTTCAGCAAGTAGCCATGCCTACATTGAGTATAATACTCTGGCAAACTGGGTTAATGTTTTCAAATATATTCTCCATTCTGCATTTGGCTTTGCAACTATAAATGCAGACATCAACATAACTTGCATATAATATTTTTTTCTAATTACCAAAGTAATTGTTGACAAAGTAATTTCAACATTAGGGATAAATGTTACTCTCAGGTATTCTGTGTCTCTGTTCTATTAAGAGCAAGTATCTTAGGACAAGGTAAATGTCAATTACCCATTATTTTAGTATTCCCACTAGTCCAATGGTATGATAAGAATGCCACCAATTATCATTTTGCTGATACCCATCATAATGAGAACCTGTTAAGTTAATGATGAGACAGGTGTTCATCATTAAGAGACTCCTGAGAAGAAGCCCACTTAACCATTAATAACATTTCTGAGACATTTTCTATTTATGGATTCATAAAGATTTGGTTTCACTAGCATCTGGATCATTAATGAGAAAAATAAAGAAAAAGATTACTTAAATTAATGCTGGAATTTTGTAAAATAAATTTTAAAAGAAATCCATTTAAGTTAATATTTTTCAGTTAAGATCATAATAACAAAACAAAACAATAATATAAACATATTTTTGATTTACAAAGAAATGTTGAAAAAGTTTCAGCTGTAACCAACTTAATTAATATTAAATTTTACTGACTACCTACTAGCTGTAGGGCACTATTCTGGTGGAGTAGAGAGAAATAAAGTAAATGTGCTCGTTTGCTAGAGGTGCTAAAACAAAGGACCATAGACTGGGTGACTTACACAACAGAATTTTATTTCATCACAAGTATGAAGGATAGAAGTCCAAGATCAAAGTGTCAGCAGGGCTAATTTCTCATTTGTTGACTGGCACATGGCCATCTTCTCTGTAGTTTCACATGATCTTCTCTTTGTACATATCTGTGACCTAATTTCTTCATCTTATAATGACACTAGTCCTATTGGATTACAGACCAACCTAGTAAACTTAAGTCAATTTAATAACCCTTGAAAAGACCATGTCTTTGAAAATGGTCACATTCTGAAGCACTGGTAGTTAGTATTTCAATATATGAATTTTAGGGAACACAATTCAGCCCGTAACAATAAGTATGTCTTTAAGTTACATACACTGATAAAGATAGATAAGTGTATATACTTGAAATGAAAATAGCTGAAAGAGTTTCTAAAAGTATTTAAGATCACATAAGATATTGTTAAAATTAACTTCTGGGTAAATGCTAGAGGTACTGTTTATAAATTGGAAAGACTATTTCAGGCTGAAGTTTGAAGAAGGTCACACGTGGCTTTCCACGTCTTGAAGGATTTGGTTAGAACAGAGTTAAGGGGAAAAAATCCGGGAGAGTGAGATGTCATTAATAATTATGGAAATAGAAGAATGCAAAATTGTAAGCAAAAGAATAGACAGGTTGGATGAAGCATAATGGGAGATTGAACGGGAACTATGTTGGAGCACGAAATGTGGAGGAACTGAGAAGACTGAGATTTATTGACCAAGCGGAAAAGATTCAAAAGGGACCTATCTGTATGCCTAAAATCTTCAGTAGTTGTCTTATTCCACAGTAACCACCGTCCCTTTCCATTTTACTATGCCTCACATAAACAAGAAACTTATAGTGGCAATATCTGATTAATCAGTTTGAACCAAATACAGTGTGACTTTAAATTGCCAACCACATGGTAGCATAACTATCCCTTCTCACAGTGCTCTGAGCAAAGATTTTGGTCACTCATCAAAGGCCAAGACTGAGGCAAAACCTAAGCCAGTGGAGAATTTCTACAAGCTGCGTTAAACAATTCCTATGAATATTGGAAAACAGAATTAGCAAGCGTCTATTCTCTTATAATAGTTTAAAATCCAGAAGCATCAGGCTCCACATTACAAAACCACAATTAGTTTTCTTTATTTATTTTTGTATTTTCCTTTCAATTATAAAAGTAATTTCAGATTGAGACAACAAAATAGTTCCTGAATACTTTTGGAAATACACTACTGTAATGCACTGCTTTCATGGCTGTAATATAACTTAGCTTTACTTGAAATTGTAAGTTTCGTGTTTAGACTTGAAATTGTATTTTATCCTCTTAACATTCAAAAACATGGTATGGAGTTCTAAATGCTCAGTAACATTAAAATGAAATCAATATGTTGCTCATGCATGGTGTGCAAGGGAATATTTTAGTAATCCCTACATTTTTAGATCATTAATCTTAGTCATTATATTACCCAGGCTTTATCTCACCTTATATAGTAATCCTTATCATTCTGAAAATTGGATGGAACACATATTCCAGGATACCTCAACTAGGCAATTCTCAGGAGACAAATGTAGCTCCAATTTAGCTTCTGGGTAATAAACAAATATAGAAGTAAGAACTAAAGATGAAGACTTTTACACATACACCTTATTATAGAATGTTTTATATTATCTTTATTACATTGAATTTCAGACACTGAATCACCACTTGTCTGCTTACTCTGAAGACAAAAAAAAAATCCTTGACCTAATTTTAGTTTTGAAATAATTGTACATTGTTAGAATCTTCCATCAAAATATGCCCCTTTGGTATCAAGTAAAGTTGAGCATCACTATGCAACCGATGTGCATTTCCATAAAGGGCATAGACAACTCACAGTGACAACTCCATTTATTTCCATTTATTTATGGTAAACATATGGGCGGATGCATATTTAAATAATGTGTTCATTAGGACATATGAGTTTTCTGTAATATTGTAAGAGTTCCAACAAGCACACAAAAGTGTGTCTATAAAATCTTCTAGTTAGGCCCTTATCACTCCATTTCTTATATATGCAGAAGCACATGTCAAATCATTGAAAATGTCTTTACATTTATTATATTATACTATATAAGGAAATCTTCCCACTTAAAAGGATAGCAAATCATTTAACTCAATAATTTTCTTGCAGAGTAAATTTCACTCAGGACCATGAATCTAACACACAGATTGCTACATTTTGTCTAGAACATAAAGCCCTAATGTGGTAATATTTTAGTAGGCTTCCTAATTTCATATTGTAAGAAATTCTTCAGTTATTAACTTGAAATGTTCAATAAATGGTAAATATTCAAGGTGATGGATACCCCCAAATACCTTGACTTGATTATTACACATTCTATACATGCAATAAAACACCACATGTATCCCATAAATATATAAAATATTGTGTCTTAATATGCAAAAGAAGCTCCAGAGTCATGTTCTTTCTCCAAACTATATTGCCTCTTAAGTTAAAAACCTTCTCAACTCCAAAAAAAAAAAAGCCTTCTAAGTTTTTACTGAAAATCTATGGAAACATTAAATCAATTTCTCAGTAGATTTGAGCAATTTGATTTCTATTTTAGGATGTTTCATTTCCTGACTCTTCAAAAAAATTGACATATCACAAGAAGAAGCTTGGTTGGAACAACCAAGTACCCGTTATTTGCAGCTTATGACACTTACCACCAAAGCTGGGTGTGACCCATCTTCATTAAAAAACAACTAACTGAAAATTGGACACTTCTTTATCAGGCAAAATATGCATGAGATGATAGATACAATGTGAAGAAATGCAACTCAGACTTCCTGGCCTGGAGGATTTGAAATCTAGTGAAAATTAAATAAATTGTATTTCAAGTCTGATAAAAAAATTCATATTACCACTCAACATGATTGTATTAAAATACCAAAAGGTATTATGTACAAAATGCCAATGTTGAGTCAGATTTAGTTGAAGAAGACACAGCACCTGTCAGGAAGCTGTAACTGTAGAGAAATCAAACCTGGCTTATCAGTATAAATCGCTTCCTTAAGAAAGACAAGAGAGGGTATAACAGTAAAGATTTTCCCTTTTCTAAAGACTCATTTAAAATTAGGAATGGCAAGGAACCTTGCAAGGCACATGCCTGTAATCCCAGCACTTTGGGAGGTGGCGGTGAGAGGATTGCCTGAGTCCAGGGTTCGAGACCAACCTGGGCAACATGACAAGACCTCATCTTTACAATAAATCAAAAAATTAGCGGGCATGGTAGCGCACGCCTGTAGTTCCAGCTACTTGGAAGGCTGAGGTGTAAGGATCTCCGGAGCCCAGCAGGTCGAGACTGGGGTGGCTGCGAGAGCGCCACTGCACTCCAGCTTGGGCAACAGAGTGAAACTCCTACTCAAAAATAAATAAACAAATAATAAAATTAGGAATGCAGGTGAGAATATAATTGCCTATGTCTTTGATGCAAAGCCAATTGTTTTTCTAGTTTTACAGAAATTTGGGGGCAAATACCAGGAGAAATTTGTTCCATAGAACTATAGAAATTTCCAGTGATTCTTTCCTTTTCAAAACCTTTAACTGGATAGCAAAGTAGAAAAGTTCATCCAGTTGAGTCTTAACTGAATCAATATGTAAATATACTGACAGATGATGCATGCCAAAGCAATCAGGGACATTTATAACCCAAACAGAAAGAGCCCTATTTATTAACATCACAATCTTTATAGAGGTCACTTAATCACATCATAACATTCATGGCCTACAGAGAAGAAAAGGAATGTGTATCAGTTCTCACTGAAAATTAACATAGTTTTAAAAATAGAAAATAAAGATATAGGTGTTTAGGAAGTATTTATTGCTTTTAAAGAAATAAAAATCAATTTGTATATCTTTACTATATGTGGAATAAGAATAATGTTATTTAAATCCACATACCTTTTTTAGTTACATCTCCACTTTATCTGGGTTGTTTTTATTTAATATTCACAACAAGGAATTTTATAGCAGTAATATGTATTATATGCATTTCAACTATAAAGTGCAATAGCTGACACTGCACACTGCATCCAAATTCTCTAACTGTTTCAAAATTTTTCATAAACTCATCTTATTTCTTCAGCAGAAGTGATCCCAGTGCGGTTTTCTCCAGCAATGAACTTTACATCAGAAAAATCTAATTCCCCAGACAAAGGAATAGAGAACATTTGCTATAGTATAGTATAGTATAGACTTTTTCCCTAGCATATCAGATTTCTTCAGTTCTTCAAAGAAATCCATTTTATTTCAACCCACTAAAGTCAATAGAAAATATCTCCTTAGAAATTCTACATTTAATCCACCTACTAACTAATATGAGTTATATAAGATTACATATTAGTTCATGCTAATTTATTTACCACTGTTCTTATTATCATTATCATTTATTAGGAAATAGTTGTAAGAATGAAAAGAGTAATGAGAGGAACAAGACGGGTAGAAAAAGGTAGTACTAGCATCCATTATCAACATTTACTTAGCACTTTTTTGGAAACCTCTTTCCTTCACCTTTTCTATGCCATCAAATTTACTTCTATACAAAGAGTCTTAATTCTGGAAGCTCTCCATAATCATTGGTTTACATCAAGTTTGGTCTTCACAATAGCTATATATGAAGCAACTGAACAATGAATAGCCAATACAAAACTTTGTAAATTTAACAGTTGAAAAGATAGCACAAATACAAGGTCAATCCAGTAATTATAAAGACAAAATTAGAAGTCACACCTGCACCCCCAATGACATAGGTATTTATGCAATCAGTTCATTTTCTCTGGCCAAATTCTCAGATTATTGTCTATCATTCTTTTGGAGTTGCTATGTAGTACAGATTTGTGCATAAAGACAATTGAAATGAACTTTTTCTAAAATATAGCCATTTTAGCCACATAATTAGGAAAGCGGCACTCTAAGAATGTTTTCTTTACATTTATTTTTCAAATCTTCAAAATAAAATCTTATCAATATTCAAACTTAGCAATCTTATCAATATTCAAACTTAGCATTTTGACAGGTTTTTCACAAATAGAAACTATTCAGTAAAGAATTATTATTAAGCGAGTCAAGAAAAAATATGATAATTGAAAACATTCAAGTAATAAAATATTTTAATTTTATCTTTTATTTCATTCCTAATGCCCATCAAAGTAGACTTGCTCTACTTTAGTACAAGCTTTCCTTATACTAAATTTTCTAATGAAGCTGTACTACATATTATATTCCTGCTAACCTTGGGGGCAGGGGGAGGAATTAAACTAGTGTCTTACCTAGTATATTAAAATATATTATCACACAAAGGCTAAAAACTGTAAGTACTAATAAATACATAAACTCTAAAAGTCTTACACTTAGAATAGTCATGTTAAATATTCATCTTTACCAACATATTTTTTTAAATACCATCTAAATTTTTCATAGCTAAAGAGAAGTCAATGCCTATCTTCAAACCTTCAAAAGACAGTTTGACTGTATTGAAAGGGGCTGATGAGGTTGGTGACTATAAGTTGAAGAGAGTGCTTACTTATCATGCCAAATATTCTAGTTGATTCTTCCTGTTTTCTGCAGATAGAGAAAAAAATCCTGGAAATAGACAGTTTATTGCATGGTTTACTGAAGCCTACTGCTTAGACCTAATATGCAGAAAAAATATACTTTCCAATATATTACTGCTTATTGATATGGCACCTAGTCACTCAAGAGCTCTGATAGAGATTAACATTAGAAGATTAATGTTGTTTTCATGTCTGCTGACACAATATCCATTCTGCATCCCTTAGATCAGGAAGCAATTCTGAATTTTATGTCTTATTATTTAAGAAATACATTCTGTAAGACTGTAATTGCCATAAATGGTATTTTTTCTGATGGACCAGAGCAAAGAAAATTGAAAGTCTTCTACAAAATATTAATTATTCTATATACCATTAAAATACACATGATTAATGAAAGGAAGTTAGAATAATATTAACAGAACTTTTAGAGTAGTTGATTCCAAACATCATGGTGACTTTAAGGAGTTCAAGACTTTAAGAAACTGAAAATAGCCGGGCTCGGTGGCTCAGCCTGTAATCCTGTACTTTGGGAAGCCAAGGTGAGCGAATTGCCTGAGCCCGTGGGTTTGAGACCCGCCTGGGCAACTTGGCGAGACCGCATCTCTTCAAAAAGTCAAAAAATTAGCAGGGCGTGGTAGTGCGCGCCTGTAGTTCCAGCCACTTGGAAGGCTGAGGTGGAAGGATCGCCAGAGCCCAGCAGGTCAAGGCTGCGGTTGCCGGGAGCAGTCACTACACTCCAGCCTGGGCAACAGAGTGAGACTCCAACTCAAAAAAAAAAAAAAAAAAAGAAACTGAAAATATATAGAGTGTGTTCTTCAACATCAGTGGGGTCATAATAGAAATCAAAAGCAGAAAGAGAACTAAATCTTGAGGCATAAAGCAAACCTCTTAAAGTTTAAAAGAACTGACATTATACAGTCTGTGTGTCTCTATATTAAGGGTATAAAAATACATGTCAAAAACAGAGACAGAAAATAAAAATTTACAAAGCATGGAAGCTAGACCACAAATTTCTAAAACTGTATAGTAAAAGAGAGCAAATATCAACAGAAATTTAAAACATTGATCCCTAGGAAAGATCCCATAAAATTGGTAAAGGCAACTGTTCTTCCAGATGCACATAGATTAATGTAGGGGCATCGGAACATGAAAAAGCAAGAAACATGATATCCTTAAAAAAATATAGTTCTTCAATAACCAATCCTTGAAAAAAGAATATATAAAATGCCTGAACAGAAATTAAAAATGATTACCTTAAGGAAATACAGTCAGAGATCAGAGAACACATATTGACAATTCAACACAATCAGAAAAACAAGTCATTACCTAAGTGAAAGATTCAACAAGAGAAATATATAATTTAAAAGAACCAAACAAATATTGGAGCTGAAGATTCAACAAGCAAAATAGAGAATATAATTGAAGGTTTCAACAACAAACTGGATGAAGAAAAAAAATCTGAACTCGAAGACAAGTCTTTTGAAATAATCCAGCCAGACAGAAGAAGTAGAAGAAGAAGAGCCTAAGGTATTTATGAAAAACCAGAAAGCAAACAAATTTTTGCATTATGCCAGTTGCAAAAGAAGAAGAGATCAGAAAGGCAAGCAAACCTATTTATTAAGTAATAGCTGAAAGCTTCCCAAATCTGGAGTAAGATATGGTCACCCAGATCCATGAAGCTTAAAAATTGCCAGTTTCAAACCTCAAATATCCTCTTTGAGGCACATTATAGTCAAAGTATCAAAAATTAATGACAAAGCAAAAATTCTTGAAAAAGTCAGAGAAAAACATAAAGCCACATTTATTGAAATCTCCATTAGGCTAACAATAGATGCCTCAAAAAACCTTACAAGTTAGTAAAGAATGATATATTCAAAGTTCTGGGGGGAAAAGAAAGGTAACCAAGAATGCTACACTTAGCAAAGCTATTCTTTAGAAATGAAGGACACATACAAGCAAAAACTAAAGCTATTCATCACTACTAGACTGATCTTACAAGAAATATTTAAGAGAGTTCCACATCTGGAATTGAAAAGACAGTAACTACCATTATGGAATTATATGAAAGTATAAAACACACTGGCAGAGTAGATACACAAATAAAAATAAAAAAGAAGTAATACCTTATCATTACAGAATATCATCAAATCACAAAGATAAATAAGAGAAAAGAAATAAAGTACATACAAAACAAGTAGAAAACAATTTTAAAAATGACAGGAGTAACTCATCACATATCAATTATAATCTTGAATATAAACAAGTTAACTTTCCCAATTAAAAGACAAAAATGACTGAATTGGTTTAAAAAATAGTTACATTCTGACCCAGAAACTTATTTCACCTGTAAAGACATGCATAAATTAAAATTGAAGAAATGGAAAAGATACTCCCTGCAAACAAAAAAAAAGTGAGCAGGAACAGCCATACTTAAATAAAGTAGACTTTAAGTCAAATACTGTAAAAAGAGACAAAAATGGTCATTACATAATTATAAAGGGATCGATTCAGTAAGAGGATGTAACAAATATATATACACCAGAGTAACCAGATATATAAAGCACATAGTATTAGATAAAAAGAAGTGGTAGACCCAATATAATAGTTGTTTACTTCAACACCCACTCTCATTATTGGGCAGTTCATCTACACAGAAAATCAAAAAGAAACATTGGAGGTGAACTACACTATATAATCAAATGAGCCTAACAGACATTTATAGAATACTTCTTTCAATAGCTGCAGAATATACATTCTTCTCATTAAAACCATGTAATATTCTTCAAGATAGGCCATATGTTAGAAAACAAAAGAAGATGCAACCAATTTTAAAAATCAACTATCTTCTGTAATCACAATGGCATAAAAAATAAATTACTAACAAGAGAAACTTTGAAAAGTTTACAAATAAATGAGAATTAGACAACATCCACCTGAATGATTGATGTATTTATGGAATCACAAAATATGCCAAGTAGCCAAAATAATCCTGTCCAAAAGAACAAAGGAAGTGGCATCACATCACCTAACATCAAAGTATAATACAAATGTAGTAACCAAGACAACATGGTACTGCTGTACAACAGACACACAGACGTATAGAACAGAATAGAGTACCCAGAAATGAAACTATGTATTTATAGTCAACTTATTTCTAAAAACTATCCAAAAACATATTGAGGGAATGAACAGTCTCTTCAAAATATGATCCTGTAAACTATATGTCTAAATTCAGTAGAATAAACTAGATCCCTTCCTCTCACTCTATACAAAAATAAACTCAAAATGGATCAAAGACCTGAATGTAAGATCTGAAATAATAAAACTAATAGAAAAAAATACAGGATATACCCCACCAAAAAAGTTTCTGTTAGCAAAGGAACAAGCAACAGACTAAAAAGACAACCCACAGAATGGATAAAATCATTTGCAAACTACTCACATAACTAGGAATTAATATCCGGAATATGCAAGAAGTATCTCAACAGCAAAGAAAAATCTCAAGAAAAGTGAGTAAATGATATGAACAAACATGTCTCAAAAGAAGACATATAAATGACCAAGAAGTATATGAAAAAACAAAAGTTCACCATCACTGATTATGAGCAAAATGCAAATGAAAACCTCAATGACATATCATATCACCCCATTTAAGGTGGCTACTATAAAAAAGACAAATAACAAATGCTGGCAAGGATACAGAGAAAAGAGAACTCTTGTATACTGTTGATGGAAATGCAAATTAGTACAACCACTATGGAGAATAGTATGTGGCCCGCAAACAACTACAAATATAACTTCCATATGATCCAGACATTCTATAACAGGAAATTTACTTGAAAGAAAGTAAATAAGTATATTGCAGAGGTTTCAACATCACTATGTTTATTGCAGCACTATTCATAATAGCAAAGATCAACCTAAGTGTTCATCAACAGATAAGTGGATAAAGAAAATGTGGTATATACACACAAGAAATATTAGTCAACCTTAAATAAATAATAAATTTATCTAATTTACAGAATCATGAATAAGCCTGGAGGACATTATGCTAAGTAAGATAAGCCAGGCACAGAGAGATTTACACTATATGTTGCCACTCATATGTGGATTTCATAGTTGATCTCATAGAATTAGAGAGTGGAGTAGTGGTTACTAGATGCTAGGAAAGGCAGAAAGGAGGGCTATAATTAAAAGAGGATAATGGATACAAAATTACAGTAGGATAGAAGGAATAAGTTTTATCATTCTGTAACACTAAAGGGTGAGTATAAATGTACAGTGATAATTTACTGCACATTTCCAGATAGCTAGAAAGGAGGATTTAGGATGTTCCTAGTAGTAAGAAATTATAAATGTTTGAGTTGACAGATATGCTCATTCTGATTTGCTCATTGCACATTGCATACATGTGTGGAGAAATATCACACTGTACTTCATAACTATGTACAAATATTATGTATCAATTAAACATAATAAAAATGTTGAAATGAATGAATATGAAAATACAGCAAATTAAAATTTGCAGGACACATACTAATCAGTCATGAGAGGAAAACTGTAGTACTGAAATGCATACATTACAAAAGAGAAAATATCTAAAATTAACAATCCAAACTCCCACTTCAAAAATTTTTTAAAAGTAAAGAATAAACCCAAAGTAAGCAGAAGGAAGAAAATAACAGATTAGAACAAAAAGCAATGAAGTTTAAAACAAAAAATAACAGAGAAAATTGAAGATAATAAGAGATGGCACTTGAACAAATAAACTGGCAAACTTCTAGCATAATTTGCAAAACAAAAGGGAAAAAACTACAAATATCAGAAATAAAAAAGAATCACAATATGCTGCAGATATAAAAAAGCTGTCATGAAATTCTTGAATAATTCTGTACAAATAAATTTGACAACTTAGATGCAATATGCCAATTCCTCAAAAATACAAACTTGCCCAAAACGAAATAGAATATTTGAATAATCCTCTAAGAATTCAGGAAAGTAAGGGAAGAAGGAAAGTAGGAAAGTAAAACTTAGACACTCCCAGAAAAAGAAAACTCCAAAAGTATCACTGGAGAACATTACTAAACATTTTTAAATTTTTCACTAATTCTACACAATCTCTTTCAGAAAACAAACAGAAGGGAACTGTGCTCAACTAATTTTATGGATCCAGTAATCATCTGATGCAGATAAAGGTAGTACAAAAAAGAAAACTTCATAGCAACATTCTTCATGATAATTAGAATTTAGCAATGTATAAAAAAGTGACAATACACCACGACCAGCTGGAATTTATTCCAAGGATCACAGCTAACTAAATATTTAAAAATCAATCAATACAATCTGCTAAATTGATAAAAAAACAAAAATCACATGACCTTAAAAATCTATGCAGAAAAACTACCTAGTGGGTATATGTTCATTATTTCGATGATATAGAAATAATCACTAGAAGCCCAGACCCAATATTATGCAATGTACCCATAATTAAACCTGCATATGTACCTTCTGAATCTATAATTTCAAAGGACTGAAATACATTGTTTTTTTAGAATTCCTTATATACCTACAAATACTTCAAAATATAACACAAGTAAATGGCTTTCTAAAATAAAAACAATTATATAAAATTGTTTATATAAAAAGCAATATAAAAAACTTATGCAGAAAAAAGCAATAAACAAAATGCAATACTTATTCATGGTAATAATACAAAAGAACTTCCTCAACTTAATAAAAAGCATTGGCCACAAAATAGAAACCAACAAATAAAAAAAGGTACAATTACACTTAATGTAGCAACAATAAGTGTTTTCTAAGTTTAGAAAAAATTCATGAATTTCTGTTCTAATCATTCTTATCCAACATAAAGCATGACATTATTGTCATTGCAATCAGACAATAAATGAAATTAAAGACTTACAAATTATGAAGAAATACACAGAAAGGTTTTTTAATTAGAGATGACACAATTGTCTATGTAGAAAATTCTAAGAAACCAACAACAACAACAAAAAACTAAACTAATAAGTGAGTTAAGCAAGGTGGCAAGATATAATATAAACACCATTTAAAAAAAAATCAATTGTATTTGTATATACCAACAATGAATTTATGAACATCAAAAGTGAAAATGCAACAACATGTGCAATTGTTCAAAAATAAACGAAATACTTAGGTGTATATCTAGTCAAACATGCACAGGATTTATATATTGAAAACTACAACATAGTGATTTTTTTTAAAATCTAAGAAAATTTAAATAAATAAATAGAAACATCGTATTCATAGATGAGAAGTCTCAACATAGTTAAGATGTTATTTATCACCAAACTGCTATATGGGTTTAATATAATTTCTGTCTTAGTCTGTTTGATTTGCTATTAAAAAATATCTGAGCCTGGGTAATTTATAAAGAAAAGTGGATTATTTGGCTTACGGCTCTGCAGGCTGCACAAGAAGCATGGCACCAGCACCTACATCTGCAGAGAACCTCACAAAGCTTCCACTAATGGGAGAAGGCAAAGGGAAACTGGTGTGTGCAAAGACCACATGGAAAGAGAATAAAAGCAAAAGAGAGAGCAGGGGAGGTGCCCGGCTCTTTTCAACAACCAGTCCGGTTTGAATGGACAGTGAGAAACCTGAAGAACAGGAAAGTTAAGTAACTTACAAAAGTACAAATGTTTAGTAATATGTTTAAAAGGGTAGCAATCAGTACATGCAAATTCCAAAGTGCAGTTAGCAGCTTTTGTTTCCTTTTTCTTGAAACTAAGAAATAAGTCATAATACTGTCTTATAGAACCCTATGACTATTTACCGTCCAAAAAAAGGCTGAGAATTTAAACAGAAGCATTAATTAACTCCTAGCATTTTTTTCTTCATTCTGTCTTTTCTCCCATAGTATTAGACTTTCTGACCAGAAGTTTATCTATTTAACCGGTATGTTCACTCCAGGGTTCCTGATTCTCATACAGAATCCCAATGCCATGCCTTTGATTCGACTTACTTAGATAAGGAATAAGCATCATCAATATAACACAAATTATTCAAGAAAACAGAAAAAAAATGAAGGAATTCTTAACATACTTGTGAGTATGACAATGTTATCATAAAAAATAAAAACCAGTAACTCATAAATATATATTTTTAAATTATTCCAAAATATTAGCAAATTGACTCTAGTGACACACCACAGATAACATATTTTAACCAAGTAGTATTTATTACAGCCATAAAATGCTGTTTTAATAATTTGATATCAATGTACTTTATCACATTAACAAATATGAGAATATTATAGGATCATCTTATTCAATACAAAAACAATGCAGCAGTCTATTACGGTTTTTAAAAATCACTTTAGGAAACTTGAAATAGAAGAAAAATTTGTTTTTAGAAAAATTAGATTTAATTCAAATTTAGAGTTTGGGGGTACACCTGAGGACTTGCTACATAACTAAATTGTGTGTGAGGTCTGGGCTTCCAGTGAGCACACTCTCCCCTTGGTAGTTGACATGGTACCCAAGAGGTGGTTGGGCACCCCTTGTTTCCCCTCTCTCCCTCCACCAGTTAATAGTGCCCAGGGTCAATTGTTCTCAGCCTTGGGCTCATGCATCCAATGTTTAGGGCCCACTTAAGAGTGAAAATATATAGTATACAGTTTTTATTTCTGTGATAGGTCACTAGAATGATGGTCTCCAGCTGCATCCATGTTACTGCCAAGCACATGATTTTATTCTTCTTTATGGCTGTGTAGCATTCCATTGTGCATATGTACCACATTTTTATTTTTAATCCAGTCCACTTTCGATGGGTACCTGGGTTGTTTCCATATTTTTGCTATTGTGAATAGTGCTGCAATGAACACGTGTGTGACTTGTCTTTTTGGTAGATCAATTTATATTTATTTGGGCATATGCCCAGAAGTTGAGTTGTATGGTAATTCAATATTTTAGTTCTTTGAGAAAATGTCACACTGCTTTCCACAAAAGCTGAACTAGTTTACATTCCAACCAACAGTGTAGAAGTGTTCCCTTTTCTGTTGTTTTACTTTTTAATGATAGTCATTTTTTACCAGTGTGAGGTAGTATCTTATTGTAATTTTGATTTGAATTTCTCTGATGCTTAGTGAAGGTGAGACTCTTCTCATATGTTTGTTGGCTACTTGGATGTCTTCCTTTGAGGAGTGTATGTTCATGTCCTTTGCCCACATTTTAATGGTATTATTTGGGGTTTTTGTTTGTTTTCCTGTGATTCATTCGCATTCCTTGTAGATTCTGGATGTTAGGTCTTTGTTGGATATGTTGCAACTTTTTTTTTCCCATCTGTGGGTTGTTTTCTTTCTTGATTATTTATTTTGCTGTGCAACCAGTTTTTAGCTTGATGAGGTCCCACCTGTCAATCTTAGCTTTTGCGGCATTTGTTTTTGAAGAGTTGACTGTGACTTTATTGCCTACTTCAATATCCAGAAGAGTGTTCCCAAAGTTTTATTCTCAGACTCTTAGTTTGAGGATTTATATCTAATTTTTTCACTCTTTTTGAGTTAATTTTTTGTATATGATGATAGATAGGTATCAATGTTCATTATTCTGCATGTGGCTAGCCCCTTTTCCCAACACCATTTGCTAAATATAGTTTCTTTCTCCAGTGTTTGTTTTTGTTGACTTTGTTGAAGATGAGTTGGTTGAAGGTTTATGGTTTTACTTCTGATTCTCTGTCCTCCTCCATTGTTCTATGTGTCTATTTTTGTACCAGTACCATGCTGTCTTTTACTGTAGCCCTGAAGCAAAGTTTGAGAGTGTGAGGTCTGGGAATGTGATGCTTCCAGCTTTGTTTTTTTGTTTGTTTGTTTTTGGGGGGTTGTTTGTTTGGTTTGGTTTTTTGAGGAGAGCTTGAGCAATTTGGGCTTTTTTTTTCCTTCCATATGAATGTCTGCATTGTCTTTTCTGGGTCTGTGAAAAGTGATGTTGGTCATTATAGGGATTGCATTGAATCTGTAGATTGCTTTGGATAGGATGGATATTTTGATGGTATTGATTCTTCCAATCCATGAGCATGGGGAGCTCTTCCATTCATTTGTGTTATCCTTGATTTCTTTTAGCAATGTTTTGTAGTTCTCATTAAAAATTAGAACTTTGTTTCTTTGATAAAATAAATTCCAATGTTTTGTGGTTGTTGATGTTATTTTCATGGCTACTGTGAATGGGATTGTGTTTTTTATTTGATGCTCAGTCTGCTTGTCGATGTACAGAAATGCAACTGTTTATCACGCGTTGATTTTGTATCCCAAGGCTTTACCAAAGTTCTTTATCAGGGTGAAGAGGTTTTTGACAGACTCTCTAGGTTTGTTCTGGATAGTTTCCACTCCTTAGGGTCTGGGAGGACCTCTTGTGGGTGATGCCTCATTAAGGCTTTGGGGATTGCCAGTGTTTTTTCCCTGGTTCTCTCTCATCAGTAAGGGAAGACTTCTCTTTTTATTTCTGGTTTTGTTGTTTTTAATTAGATAAGGTTGGTGATGTTGGGTGGCCATTTGTGGGATATTTCTCATAGGATGCTCCCCCATTGTGGCGCATGCCTCTTTAACTGGGGGTGGTAACCCATGAGGGCCTGACCAATGTAAATCCTGCTGCTCTTTTGAGTCTAGCTGCCCTATGAGGTTTCCACCATTTGGCTGTTGCTGGAGAGTGCCTGCAAGGTATCCAGTGATGTGAAGGCACTGGGGTTAAGTTATAAGGAGTGTTGGACACCAACATCTCTGGAGGATTCTCTGTAGTATTTCTCTGATGACTTTATCTATGAACTAGTCTGTGAGATGTACAGTGATGTGGGTTTTCTTATCTCCTTCTTAAGGGCCATGTTATCGTTGCAGATCGTGGGCTGTGCCAGTTGACTTCCACTTAGGCAGTGGCACTTGCAGGTAACAGTCAGCTGTGGTAGTGGCCACAGGCTTTCTTGCTGGGCCTTTGCTTCCTCAGGGAAGTGTGTAGATGGCCTGTGTGATAGGTGGAGTTATTAGTGCTCCCAAAGATCCTTAGTCCCACTTCCTCACATCCAGAGGATCCTCTCTGTTACCATTGTGACCTGTATGTAGAGTGGGCTTCGTGGCTCCAAAATAGGTTGCCTGTTTTCTGTAGGTTTCACTGTTCCTTTCAGGGCTATGGGCTATGTCCTCCATCTCAACCTGCTCTGACTGCTGCAGGGGTCTCTGACTGCTATGAGGGTTTCTGACTGCTGGGGCTCTCTTCCTTGGTTTGCTATATGAGAGAGGTGCCAGTTGGCTGCTTCTAAGTGGCCATCTTGCCTCTCACTCAAAAAAAAAAAAGTCTTAATCTGATAAACAATATCAACACAAAATGCCAACATCAAATACCATAATCAGTAGTCAAATATTCCATGAGTAGTTTATCTGGAGCCCAAGACCAAGAAGGGAATGCTTGACATCCATCCCCACTTCTAATCAAAACTGTATTGGAGGAAATTGTCAGTTCAATGAAACAAAAGAAAAATAGTATTTAAAATTATTTGCAGAAAATATTATTTCAAAAATTTAAAAATAATGCCTAGAAAGACTATTTAAATATATGTAAATTTAGCAAGGTAGTTGGATAAAGCCAATATGTAGAAATCTTATTGTAATTTTATCTATCAACAACAAAGAGATATTATAAACTTTTTAAAAAACCATTTACAATAATATTTTAAGAAACAAATACCCAGTAATAAAGCTATGAAAAATTAGCTATTAAAAACAAGATTGAGATGAAAGAAAACTCAAAGGAACTGAAAACTGCTAGGTCTATAATTTGTGAAATTCAATAATTAATTTATTTATTTTTAAACATTTTTTTATTTTAGAATTGTGGGGTACAGTTAAGGGTTAGGTATACAAATATGCATTGTTCAGCCACCCTTGTTGATAAGGGGTGTCTCCCTATCCCCAGACAGATATTGACTACCATTAATCCCACCTCCCTTCCCCTTCCTACCCCCCAATAGTTTCCCACTACTGTCAATCCTTTTCTTATAGCGTTATGATAGATGTTCAAGGTCCACTATATGAGTGAGAACATGTGATACTCAGATCTTTGTTTCTGTGAGAGATCACTCAGTATTATAGACTGTAGTTCCATCCAGGTTGCTGTGAAATTCACGATTTTGTTCTTTTTTATGGCTGTGTAGTATTCCATCATGTATATGTACTACATTTTTTTAATCCAGTTCTCTTTTGATGGACAGCATTGTTGGGTCCAGGTTCTTGCTATTGTGAACAATGCTGCGATAAACATATGTGTGCAGGTATCTTTTTTATAGAGTGATTTGAGTTCTTCAGGGTATATTCCCAGTAGGTGATTGTGGGGTCATATGGGAGGTCAATATTTAGAGCTTTTAGGAATCGCCACACTGCTTTCCACAGAGGCTGCACTAGTTTACACTCCCACCAACAGTGTAGTAGTGTTCCCTTTTCACCACATCCTCTCCAACATCTATTATTTTTTAAATTTATTTTTATTTTAATTTAATTTTATTTTTTTTTGAGTCAGAGTCTCACTCTGTCGCCCAGACTGGAGTGCAGTGGCCGC
>NW_006992311.1:0-2405 GCF_000164805.1 Carlito syrichta | reverse complement strand
CTAGCTAGCTAGTTAGGAAACACGTTGAGTCAGCTATTTGATTAGTCTAGCTAGCTAGTTAGCTAATCAATTAAGTCAGCTGGATGACTCAGTTAGCTAGATAGCTAACGAGTTAAGTCAGCTGGTTGAGTGAGCTAGCTAGCTCATTAGTTAAAGAGTTAAGTCAGATGATTAAGTCAGCTAGCTAGAATGTTAGATAACGAGTAAGCTAAATATGTAGCCATCTGGTTAAGTTAGCTAGCTAGCTAGGCAGCTAACTATTTAAGTCAGCTTGTTAGCTAGGTAGCTAGGTAGTTAGCTAACTACATAAGTCAGCTGGCTAGCTAGGTAGCTAGCTACTTAGCTAACATTTAAGTCAGCTTGCAATCGAGGTAGTTAGCTAGTTAAGTTAGCTAGTTAAGTCAGCTGGCTAGCCAGCTGGCTAGCTAGGCAGTGAGCTAGTTAAGTCAGTTGGCTAGCAGGCTGGCTAGCTGGTTAATTCAGCTAGTTAAGAGAGCTGGCAAGCCAACTGGCAAGGTAGGTAGCTAGCTAGTTAGGTCAGCTAGATAGCTACCGGGCTAGCTAGTGATGTCAGTAAGTTAAGTAAGCTCACTAGCAAACTGGGTAACTGGTTAAGTCAGCTAATTTAGTCAGCTGTCTAGCCTGCTGGCTAGGTAGTTAGCTAGCTAGATAAGTCAGTTTGCTAGCCAGCAGGCTAGCTGTTCAAGTCAGCTAGTAAAGTCAGCAAGCTAGACTGCTGACTAGGTAGGTAGTTAGCTATTTAAGTGAGCTGGCTAGCCAGCTTGCTAGCTTAAATCAGCTAGGTAAGTCAGCTGGCTAGCCAGTTGGCTAGATAGGTAGCCAGCTAGTTAAGGTAGTTGTCTATTCAGCTGACTAGCTGGTTAAATCAGCTAGTTAAGTCACCTGGCAACCAGTTGGCTAGCTAGTTAAGTCAGTTCATTAAGTCAGTTGGCTATCCAACTGGTTAGCTACTTAAAAAGTTAGTTAAGTCAGATGACTAGCCATCTGACTAGCTAGTTATTTCTGCTAGGTAAGTCAACTGGCTAGCTAGGAAGCTAGCTATATAAGTCAGCTAGTTATGTCAGCTTACTAGCTAGTTAAGTCAACTAGTTAATCAGCTTGCTAGCTATATAGCTGTCTAGGAAGCTAGCTAGTTAAGTAGGCTAGTTAAGCCAGCTAATGAGCAAGGTAGCTAGCTGGTTACGTCAGCTAGTTAATTTAGCTTGCTAGCTAATTAAGTCAGCAAGTTAAGTCAGCTGGTTAGCCAGCTGCCTAGCTGGGTAGTTAGTTAGTTAAGTCAGCTGGTTAGCCAGTTAGGTAGCTAGTTAATTAACCTAGTTAAGTCAACTCAATAAACAGCTGGTTAGCTAGGTAGCTAGTTAGTTAAGTCAGCTGGCAATCCAGCTGGCTAGCTAGGTATTTAGGCAGTTAGGTCAGCCTACTAAGGAGCTGGCTAGCTAGTAAGTCACCTTGTTAAGTCAGCTGCCTAGGCAGCTGGCTAGCTAGGTAGCTAGATAGTTATTTCAGTTGTCCAGACTGCTGGCTAGCTAGTTAAGTCAGCGGGCTATCCAGCTGGCTAGCTATGTAGCTTGCTAGTTAACTCAGCTGGCTCAACAGCAGGTTAGATAGTTAATTCACATAGTTTAGTCAGCTGGCTAGACAGCTGGCTAGGTATATAGCAAGCAAGTTAATTCAGCTGAGTAGCAAACAGGCCAGCTATTTATGTCAGCTAGTTAAGTCAGCGGGCTAGCCAGTTGGCATGCTAAGTAGCCAGCTAGTTAAGTCAGTTGGCTATCCAGCTGCTTTGGTAATTAAGTCAGCTAGTTAAGTCAGCTGGCTAGTCAGCTAGCT
Source organism: Carlito syrichta (assembly GCF_000164805.1). Taxonomy (NCBI): domain Eukaryota; kingdom Metazoa; phylum Chordata; class Mammalia; order Primates; family Tarsiidae; genus Carlito; species Carlito syrichta. The sequence continues at coordinate 554 of NW_006992311.1, read as the reverse complement.
AGCTATGAAGACAGATATTTGACTTAACTAACTGACTTAACTTTCTATCCAGCTGCTTAGCCAGCTGTCTAACTAGTTAAGTCAGCTAGTTGAGTCAGCTGGCTAGCCAGTTGGCTAGCCAATTTAAGTCAACAAGTTAAGTCAGCTGGTGACCCAGCTGGCTAGCTAGGTAGCAAGCAAGTTTAGTCAGTTGGCTAGCCAGTTGGATAGAAGTTTAAGTCAGTTAGTTAATTCAGCTGCTTTCCATCTAGCTAGCTACATAGCTAGCTAGTTAAGTCAGCTGGTAGCCAGCTGGCTGGCTGGTTAAGTCAGCTATTTAATTCAGCTGGCCAGCCAGTTGGCTAGTTAGGTAGCTAGTTAGTTAAGTCAGCTAGTTAAGTCATCTGGTTAGCTAGGCAGCTAGGTAGTTAATTCATTTAGTTGTCAGCTGTCTAGCCATCTGCAAGGCAGGGTAACTAGCTAGTTGAATCATATCGCTAGCCAGTTGTCTACCTACTTGAGTCAAGCAGCTAAGTCAGCTCTCTGGCCAGTATGTTAGGTAGGTAGTTAGGTAG
>NW_006992310.1:0-753 GCF_000164805.1 Carlito syrichta | reverse complement strand
ATTTTTTTCCCAAGAGAAAATCTTGGAAACATGATGTGACCACTAAGCTTTGAAAATCCCTTCTAGTGTGTTTTTTGTTGTCCACATGATCCACAAATATTTAATATGTCTTTAAAATAAATATTTTCAAATAACCAAAATATTATTTTACATCTAAAATATTAACAATTTTTTTACCATCAACCATTCAAATGCTCCCATTTATTGAAGTTCATTTTAGAGTCATTAATATATCATGGGTATATTTAATTTTTCTTATAGGCAAGGACACTAGTCTTTCATTTTGCTTTGTTCCTACTATACTCAGAAAATCCTGTTACTTGGTACATCTTTGCCTGAGCTTCCACAGATGCCTTTTCGGACAGTGTTTTGTTGTACAAGCTATGTAAGCAAATTGTACAGACAAAACCAGACTTAGCTGAACATGTCAGCAGCTTGATGGAAAGTGAAGGCATCTGAGTGGAATAAATGAAATCAGCATGTGAAAGAATATAAGTGAATGTGAATAGTAATAAAAGTGAGAACCACAACCATGACTGCAAGGTTATTAATATCTTCTTAATTTAGAGAGAATTTCCTGGATAAATGTTAGGGTTGATTTTCATCTGATTACCACAGAGACTAATAGAAAAAAAAGTTTTAATGGGGCCATTTGCTTTTTTCTCTTATTGGTGCATTTGAGTTCCTTGTAGATCCTAAATGTTAGGCTTTGTCAGATTTACAAATATTTTTGGCAGGTATTTTTTCCCATTT
>NW_006992309.1:0-593 GCF_000164805.1 Carlito syrichta | reverse complement strand
TACAGCAGGGAAATCAGCTTCAGCAGACCACTACGCCTGTGAAAATAAAGGAACAGGCTTGAGAGAGAAAAAAATCTGATTGCAGGATGCACGCGTGTGTGATTTGTGATCCAGACGAATGGTTAAGCTGCATTTTTCTTCTTCTGTTCCTTCGAGCCGGAGTCTCACTCTGTCGCCCAGGCTGGAGTGCAGTGGCACGCTCACGACCACCCCAGCCTCGACCTGCTGGGCTCCGGCGATCCTTCTGCCTCAGTCTTCCATAAGCTGTGTTTTTCATTTTTCCACTTTCAATGCCAGGCGCCTGGTTGGCAGCACCACTGCAGGCACATGCAGGCACTGCAGGCACATGCATTCCTGGATGGTGTGGCACACAGGATCTGGGCAGACCCACTGTCCCTAGAGACTTGCGTGAGTGGAATGCAAAGCTTGCTCAAGTCTCCACACAGCTCAGCAGTGATGACGGCCTGGCTGCTGAGAAACTTAAACAAATAATCACTCATATCTTAGTCAAGATATTCATTCCAATTAGCCATGCTACAAGAGCTCAAAGCAATTTTCTGTGTTCCTCACAGGACAAAAAAAGGGGCTTGATC
>NW_006992308.1:0-677 GCF_000164805.1 Carlito syrichta | reverse complement strand
AACTAGCTAGCTAACTTACTTAACTAACTGACTCAACCTGTTTGCTACCTAGCTAACTAGCTGTCTCCACCAGCTGACTTAACCTGGTAGTTAACTAGATAACTACCTGACTTAACCTTTTGACTTAACCCATTAGCTATAAAACTAGCTGTCTGTCTTAAACAGCTGACTAAATTAGAATGCTGACTTAATACCTGACTTAGCTAACTGACAACTATTTAGCTAGCTGATTTAACTATTTAGCTAGCTGACTTAACTAGCTAGCTGACTTAACTTAGCTGGCTGACTTAACTAGATAGCTAGCTGACTTAACTACCTGAATGAAACATTTATCTAACTATTTAACTAGCTGACAACCAGCTGATTTAATAATTAGCTAAATAGTTTGGTAGTAGACTTAAGTAGCTGACTTAAACAGTTAGCTAACTAGTGAGCTAGCTAACTTAGCTAGATGAGTTAGCTATCTAGCCAGTTAGCTAGCTGACTTAGCTAACTGATTAACTAGCTTTCTTAAGAGATAGCTAACTGACTTAATGAGTTGGTTAATGAGTTAGATAACTGTTTTATCTGGTTGGTAAACGTGTCAACTAGCTGACTTTGTTGGTTAATGAGTTAGCTAGGTGACTTAATTTGTTGGCTGACAAGTCGGTCGACTACTTAGCAGGTTTAACATGTTA
>NW_006992307.1:0-729 GCF_000164805.1 Carlito syrichta | reverse complement strand
AAGTCTATTTTTTAATCAAGTATTGCATTTTGATAAAAAATGATCAAAAGAGGTTTAATTATACATTTTTAAAATTGTTGCCTTAAACATATATATATGATTTATAACTTAATCTTATATATGATATAACTTAAAAATGAATTATAATACACATACATATATAATAATATATAATAATCCATTTTTAAGTTATATCATATATATGATTTTTTTTAAAGCCATGGTGGTTTCCCAAACTCAATTTTTAAAAGATTTCTTAAATTCAATATTTAGATAGAAAGCTTTGATGTTTATATAGAAGAATGAAAGAATCAAAGTCAAAAGAAGAAGGAGAAGAAAACAGAGGGAGAAGAAGAGAAAAGAGAGGGGGAAGGGAAGAAGAAAAGGAGGGAAGGAAGGAAAGAAGAAGGAGGAGGGAGGGCAGAGAAAAAGAAGAAAGAGGAGGGAGGGAGGGGAGGAGAGGGGAAAGAAGGAAGGAAGAAAGGAAGGAAAGAAGGAAGGAAGAAAGGAAGGAAAGAAGGAAGGAGGGAAGGAAGGAAGGAAAGCCCTCTCTACTCAGTGACTTCTGTCTATAAATTGGAAAGTATGCTTTATGTTGCATAATCGGTTGTTGATGAGAGACTCTTCATAGGCTACATTCAAGAAATGACTAATGCAAGTTCCTTAGGGGAGCTAATCTTCAATGATGTATGGTGAATGAAATACAGAAAGGTTGACTGGTTAATTGGC
>NW_006992306.1:0-705 GCF_000164805.1 Carlito syrichta | reverse complement strand
AACGAACATAAAAAAAAACCCTCTCCTGTCTGTCCATGTTGCACAGCCTTCGGCCAGTGAGTGGCACCAGAGCTAATAAAACACTGCTTCCTAAGATAGCCTCAGTGTCATGGTCTCTCTGTTTTCCCACAACAGACATGGAGTCAAAGAAGATTCTTCTTGAATCTTAACTCCCAAAACCCAATGACTGCCCTCCTGGCACTCAGAATTGCACGGAGCCTATTATTCTTTCTTTGCTTTTGTTTTCTTTTGTTTTGTTTTTGAGTTGGAGTCTCGTTCTGTACCAAGGCTGAAGTGCAGTGGCATGCTGACTGCCACCATAGGGTCAACCTGCTGGACTCAAGTAATCCTTCTGCCTCAGTCATCCAAGTAGCAGGAACTAAAATGTGTACTGCCACCACCAGCTTTTTTTATGTGTTGCAGAGATGAGGTCTCACCATGTTGCCCAGGCTGGTCTCAAGCTCACAATCTCAGGCAATCTTCTTTCCTCGGCCTCCTAAAGTGCTGGGATTATAGGCTGGTGCCACCATGCCTGCCCACGCCTTTGTTTTTGCCTATTTCTTACTTATAGAAGGGAAATATGTACCCTGTACTTCTCCTATCATTGTATCTTGAAAGTAGATAAACAATTTCTATTTCACAGGCTCACAGATGAGACTTGAGTTCAGAGTTGGTGCTGAACCACTTAGAACTTTGGGGCTTTGG
>NW_006992305.1:0-698 GCF_000164805.1 Carlito syrichta | reverse complement strand
TGCCCTGGCAAGGCTTATCAACACATTTTCCCCTTTAGAAAAGGTTTTTGGTCAGGCGCAGTGGCTCACGCCTGTAATCCTAGCACTTTGGGAGGCCAAGGTGGGAGGATTGCTTGAGCCCAGGAGTTTGAGACCAGCCTGGGCAACATAGCAAGACCTCGTCTCTACAAAAAAATTTAAAAATTAACCAGGTGTGGTGGTGCTTACCTACAGTCCCAGCTACTTGGGAGGTTGAACCCAGGAGTTGGAGGTTACAGTGAAGATCGCGTCACTGTACTCCAGTCTGAGGGACAGAGCTGGACCTATCTCTAAAAATAAAAATGTTTTTGCACAGATCTTAGGGCAGCACATAATAACATCCTGAGGCCTGTATAGCAGGAGAGAGGAGAAATACGCCTCAGTGTGAAGAAGCCCACTAAGAATCAAAATAAAACTCACAAAAGACATTCTCAAATTTTAGAATCTGAGTATGTGAACAAAAAAAAGAAGCTTGGGACCCCAGACCCACGATGCCATAGGGAAAGTTCAGCTTGGGAGCCAAGTCAACACTGACTGTCTTTGTTCCCCAACAATCAGCTATCGGTTCACATGCTTACTTTATTCATGTTAAATGCAGATATACTGGGCCCAAGATGAATAAGTAACCGACTTTTCCTCTAGTCCCTTCTTTTCACATGAAAATGTAGATGTGCTGAGTG
>NW_006992304.1:0-650 GCF_000164805.1 Carlito syrichta | reverse complement strand
GTCTAGCTATATAGTAAAGCTAGTTAATTCAGTTGTCTAGCAAGCAGGCCAGCTATTTAAGTCAGCTAGTTAAGTCAGCTGGCTAGCCAGCAGGCTAGCTAGGTAGAGAGCTAGTTATTTCAGCTGGTTAGCCAGATGGCTAACTAGTTAAGTCAGCTAGGTGTGCCAGCATGCTAGCTGGGTAAGTCAACAAGTTAAGTCAACTAGTTAAGTCAGTTAGCTAACCAGCTGGATAGCTAGGTACCAAGCTAGTTGAGTCTGCTGGCTAGCTAGTTAAGTCAGCAAGTTAATTCATAGGGATTTCCAGCTGGCTAGGTAGGTAGCTAGCTAGTTAAGTCAACTGGCTAGCCAGCAGGCTAGCTCGTTAAGTCAGCTAGTTAATCAGCTGGCCAGCCAGCTGGCTAGCTAGTTAAATCAGATAGATAAGTAAGCTTGCTTGCTAGTTGAGTCAGTTAGTTAAGTCAGCTGGCTAGCCAGTGACCTATCTGGGTAACTAACTCGTTAAGTCAGCTGACTAGCCAGCTGACTATCTAGTTAAGTCACCCAGTTAAGTCAGCTCACTAGACAGCTGTTTAGCTAGGTAGCTAGGGAGTTAATTCAGTGGGCAAGCTAGCAGTATAGGTCAGTAGGTAGCTAGTTAAGTCAGCTGG
>NW_006992303.1:0-714 GCF_000164805.1 Carlito syrichta | reverse complement strand
AAAGTGAGTTCCCATATACTGGACATTACAAAGCCCCTCGGTGAAGAAGAATAAGGAATCTGTGATACACTAGTCCACAATGCGTAAAATTCTCAGGTCGTCTTGCTGCGGTATAAACAAGAATCAAGGCTTCAAGCTCGTCTCATGTTCAGAAATATTTGGCTTGTGGGTTATTTGAATCAGTCATTTCAGGACTCCAGCAACATTCTGGTCCTCTTGAGAGCTGTAATCGGGTATCTGGTAGTAAAAATCCCTTAAGTTCCTTGGGACTATTAAGGCCAGATTCCCAGAAAAAAAGTATAATATTGCCATATATGGATGTAACTTTGGTCCTAAGATGAACTTGGTGATCCTTAAATTTCCGTTTGTACTTTATTTGGAGAGGGGTCGAGGGTTTTGCAGTTGCCAAATATTTAGTACGAATTATTAAAATGTAACCAGGATTCATGGATTCCACGTAACTAGGAAATATCTGGGGATCTGCATTTTTGTAAAAAGAGTTTTGGAATCCTCATGGACAGTGAAAACCAGGGCATCTTGCTGAGAACGGAATGGAAATCCAGTTCTTGGAGTTCTCAATCGCCTAAATCTACAAAGTCTCTTGATACTGTTTAATCAGCAATCTGGGCTTCTATGTCGCCACATTTTTAATGTGTTTTTTGAAAAGGAATCAGGAATTTTGGGTTCTTATTCATCAAGAAATTTATGGGAGTC
>NW_006992302.1:0-706 GCF_000164805.1 Carlito syrichta | reverse complement strand
GCTTTCCATGCTTATCAATTGTTATTATTTCATTCACAGTATCTTTATTACTGTTATCTCAGATATCAGCTCCCTCCTAGTTCTTCTTGTGTCTCCTCAATTCTTTTTAGTCTCTCCATTATTGTTTTGATATCTACATTTGCATTTTGAGACACTTCATTGTGGGGACTTTTCATTGTTTGTATTCCAAAGTCAATTTTCTCAGTGTCTGCTCTCCCAGGCGTCTGGGAGAGACCCATACTCTTCTTTTGGTTTTTCTTCATTTCTGTAGATTTTTCTCCCTTTACCCCTTTCCCTCCCCCTCTTCAATTCTGTTTTTGAGGGAAGGTGGGGTTGCTTTTATTTCTCTTCTGCAATGACCTGTTCTTCCTTATGAGGGTCTTCTGGTTTTGTTCACTTTTCCCTCTGCTTTACAGTCTGTCTATTCAGCAGTTTGCAGTCTTGGTCCGTTCAGAGAATCTCACCAGTTCACCTATGCCGTCGCCATCTTGCCCCGTCTCCTTATATTTCCGCTCGCGGTGAACGTTTCAGGGTGGCCGAGCTCCACAGTGGCTTGAGTTCGAGGGTGGGGGGCGCGACGGGAAGGCCCGGTGGGGCCACGCAAGGAGAGGGCTCCGGGCCGGGAAGGGGCGCGCGCAGCATGGGGCTGCAGGCGCCTTGCTGGCAGGGGCTGGAGACTGCGGCGCGTCAGCCCAGAGGCGCCACG
>NW_006992301.1:0-799 GCF_000164805.1 Carlito syrichta | reverse complement strand
ATAACATCTCTCGACTAAGCACGGAATTTCATGACTCGTATAAAAACAAAAAATGGGGAGATGTTGGGAGCCAGCTTGGAGGTCAACCAGATTGACAGGGTCCGGGTGGGCTGAAGACCCTGGACCGCAGGGTGAGCCCAGGAAGCTGAGGCTCTTCTGTCTTTCACCTTTGCTGTTTGATACCGTTGAAGAATTCTGTGCAGTCGCGGAAGAAGTAAATGGCATGTTTATGTGAAGTACTCACAGCTAACCTGGAAATATCATGGTTTATTTTTCCATTTTTTTCCCACTATACCACTTGGCCTTTTCTAACATAGGCAAAGGTTAAACTCTGAAGCACATCAAGAATGGTTTCTTTCTCTTGGTTGTAAGTTACTAGATATTGCTTAAGTAATAAATGATATAAGTATATCCAATATTTATTTGATTTAGGATTACGCAATTTAGTGTTTAGATATAAGGATTTTTAGAAGCACAAGTTTATGGTAAGTTCATTATGAATTCATTATAAGTTCTAACACTTATGTAGGAGTTCATAGGTGATTTATAACACTGTTTTCACTAACTTAGGATAAACATTAAAGTTAAGGTTTTTACTTAATTCAGTAGTTAAAACTCTAAGTTATCATTTATAGAGTAGGTTTTCACTAAATTCATAATATAATAATCAGACATCTTTATGACAGATCAGCTAAAACAGAAAGCAACCAGGAGGGACCTGGGAAACATTACTAAAAGTTTCTTTTGAGTTCTCTTTAGAAACAAGCACTGCAAGATAAGAGAAAAGTAACGAGGACGA
>NW_006992300.1:0-551 GCF_000164805.1 Carlito syrichta | reverse complement strand
GGAGAGCTGTAGCAATCATTAATTATGAGTTTCATGTGCTGCATACCTCAAAAATTTCAGCACAAAAAACAGAATTAAGGGCAGTTTTATACACTTTTACAACTTTAAAAGACTCTAAATTTAATGTATATACTGATTCTTGTTATATTAAAGCACTATTTCCTCATCCTGGTTAACAAAACTACAATTTTGGAACTATTGATTCAGTTACAGCAACTAATTAATAACAGAAAGAAACAGTTTTTTGTTGGCCATATTACTTCTCATTCTGGCTTCCCAGGACCTTTGCACCAAGGCAATCAATTAGTTGATTCCTTAACTAAGTCTACTGTATGTGCTGCAGTAGAAACCGAGGCAGTTATTCAGGCTCAATTTTCTCATAAAATTCATCATGAGAATGCTACTGCCTTACGTTATCAGTTTCACTTACCCAGGGAAATGGCTAGACAATTCATTAAGAATTGTCCATCTTGTCCCACCTTTGTTCCAGCTCCAGGAGGAGTTAAATCCTGAGGACTAAAACAAAATGTGCTATGGCAAATGGATGTAAG
>NW_006992299.1:1602-35939 GCF_000164805.1 Carlito syrichta | reverse complement strand
CTTTAATTTCAGCAGAAGAATCAAGATCACCAAAATAAAAGCCCAAATCCAGGACACAGAAGACAAAAAGATAATACAAAAAATCAGTGAAACAAAAAGCTGGTTCTTCTAAAGGATAAACAAGATCGATGGTCCCCTAGCTAGACTAACCAAGAAAAAGAAAGAAAAAACCCAAATAAGCACAATCAGAAGCACAAAAGATGAAGTCACATCTGATCCTGAAGAAATACAAAAGATCATTAGAGACTACTATGTACACATGTATGGAAACAAACTTTAAAACCTCAAAGAAATGAAGGACTTTTTGTCATCACACAACCTGCCTAGGTTGAAACAAGAAGAAATTGAGACCCTAATTAGACCAAAATCAATCAAGGAAATTGACTACATAATAAGAAAACTACCTACAAAAAAAAAAAGCCCTGGACCAGATGACTTTCCAGCAGAATTCTATAAGACATTTAAGGAGGAGCTGATTCCAATCCCACTGAAGGTCATTTCAGGCGATTGAGAAAGATAGAACTCTCCCCAAATCATTTTATGAAGCTAACATCACATTGATACACAAGCCAGGTATAGACCCAACAAAGACAGAGAACTAAAGGCCAATATCTTTGATGAACATAGATGATAAAATTCTCAACAGGATCCTAGCAAACCAGATTCAACAACACATCTCAAAAATCATCCATCATGACCAAGTAGGCTTCATCCCTGGGATGCAAGCCTGGTTCAACATTCATAAAACCATAAATGAGCCAGACTAGGTGGGTCAGCCTGTTATCCCGCACCTTTGGGAGGCTGAGGTGAGTGGATTGCCTGAGCCTGCGGGTTTGAGACCCACCTGGGCAGCAAGACCTCATCTCTACAATAAATCAAAAAATCAGCTGGGCGTGGTAGCGCATGCCTGTATTTCCAGCTAATTGGAAGGCTGAGGCAGAAGGATTGCCAGAGCCCAGCAGGTCAAGGCTGCGGTGGCCAGGAGTGGCCACTGCACTCCAGTCTGGGCGACAGAGTGAGATTCCACCTCAAAAAAAACAAAAAACAAAAAACAAAAAACAACCATAAATGTAATAAAATACATCAACAGATGTCAAAACAAAAATCACATGATTATATCATTAGATGCAGAAAAAGCTTTTGATAAAATCCAGCACCCCTTCTTGATAAAAACCCTCGAACATCTAGGCATACTGGGAACATACCTCAAAGTAGTAAAAGCCATCTACGAGAAACCCACAGCCAGTATACTCCTAAATGGACAAAAATTGGAACCATTTCCCCTGAAAACTGGAACAAGACAAGGATGCCCACCCTCACCCCTCCTGTTCAATATAGTATTGGAAGTCCTGGCTAGAGCAATCAGAGAAGAGAAGGCAATCAGGGGTATCCAAATAGGAAAAGAGGAAGTCAAGTTATCTCTCTTTGCAGATGACATGATCGTGTACCTTGAAAACCCAAGAGAATCTGTCAAAAACCTCGTTACACTGATAAAGGCCTTTGGCAAAATCTCAGGATGTAAAATAAATGTGCAAAAAACAATTGCATTTCTTTACACCAATAATAAACAAACAGAAACCCAAATAAAAAGCACAATTCCATTCACAATAGTCACAAAAAAATGAAATACCTTGGCATCTTCCTAACCAGAAATATGAAAGACATTTACAATGGAAACTACAAACCTCTGCTCAAAGAAATCAAAGGTGACACAACAAGTGGAAAATATCCCATTCTCATGAATTGGAAGAATGAATATTGTGAAGATGTCCATTTTACCTAAGAAAATTTACATATTCAATGCAATACCCATCAAATTACCGGCAACATTCTTCTCAGACCTAGAAAAAACAACACAGGAATTCATATGGAAACACAAACAACCAAGAATTACAGAACAATCTTCCGGAAAAAAAAAACAAAACAAAACAACAAATCAGGCTGTATCACATTACCAGACTTCAAACTTTACTATAAAGTTACAATCGTCAAAACAGCTTGGTACTGGTATAGGAAGGCATATAGATTAATGGAATAGAATTGAGATTTCAGAAGTGAAACCTCAATTTCTCAACTGACTCATCTTTTACAAAGCCTCCACCACCCACCACTGGGGAAAGGAGAACCTATTCAGTAAATGGTGCTGGAAAAACTGGTTGACCACATGCAGAAGATTGAAACAGGACCCCTATCTATCTCCATACACAAAAATTAACTCTTAATGGATCAGAGGCCTAAATGTAAAACCTCAAACCATAAGAACCTTAAAAAATGAAGGTTATAACCTCATGGAAATTGGAACTGACATCCAATTCCTGAACAAAACCCAAAACCCACAGGCCATAAAAGATAAGATAGACAAGTGGGACCTCATTAAACTGACAAGCTTCTGCAAAGCCAAAGACTCCATCAAGAGAGCAGGGAGACAGCCTACAGACTGGGAAAAAGTATTTTCCAACTCCAGGTCTGACAAAGGCTTAACATCTTGGATCTACAAGGAACTCAAACATGCTGAAAAGAAAAAAAACAAACAACCCCCTATTATAAAATGGGCAAAAGATATGAACAGACACTTCACAAAGGAAGACATCTGAGCAGCCAACAGACACATGAAGAAATGTTCAACCTCACTAATCATCAGGGAGATGCAAATCAAAACCACACTGAGATTCCACCTAACTCCAGTCAGAATGGCAATTATCAATAACTCAAAAAATAACAGTTGTTGGAGAGGGTGTGATGAAAAGGGAACATTCCTACACTGTTGGTGGAAGTGTAAACTAGTGCAACCTCTGTGGAAAGCAGTGTGGCAATTCCTAAAAGCTCTAAACATCAACCTCCCATATGACCTCAGAATCCCCCTACTGGGAATATACCCTGAAGAACTCAAATCACTCTATGAAAAAGATACCTGCACACGTATGTTTATCGCAGCATTGTTCACAATAGCAAGAACCTGGAACCAACAATGCTGTCCATCAAAAGAGGACTGGATTAAAAAAATGAGGTACATATACACGATGGAATACTATGCAGCCATAAAAAAGAAAAAAAATCATGTATTTTGCAGCAACCTGGATGGAGCTAGAGTCTATAATACTGAGTGACCTCTCACAGAAACAAAGATCTGAGTATCACATGTTCTCACTCATATAGTGGATCTTGATCATCCACTGTATTACCATAGGAAAATGACTGACAATGGTGGGAAACTATGAGGGTTGGGAGGGGAAGGGAAATGGGATTAATGGTAGTAAACATCTGTCTGGCGACAGGGAGACACCTCTTATCAACAAGGGTGCCTGAATGAAGCATATTTGTATACCTAAGCCTTAACTGTATCCCACAATATCATAATACAAAATATTGATTATTAAAAAAATGAAAACTGTTAAAAAAAGGCAAGAATGGCTACATTTAAATCAGACAAAATAAGTTTTAAGTCAAAAACTGTCACAAGACAAATCGAATACCATTGCATAATAATAAAGGAGTCAATTCATCAAGAAGATACAGAATTTGTAAATATATACACACCCAACATTGGAGCACTTATGTATATATATATAAAGCAACTATCAACAGGCCTGAAGGGTGAACTGGATAGTAATAAAATAATAATGAAGGACTTCAGTATCCCACTTTGATAGATGGATAGAATATCAAGACCTAAAATCAATAAGGATACAGTGGATTTGTGCAGCATTATTAACTGAATTGACCTAGCATACATATACAACCATTTCATCCAACAAAAGAGAATACACATTTTCAAGTACAAATGGGATATTCTCTAAAATAGATAATATATTAAGCCACAAAGCAAGTGTTGACAAGTTTATAAAGATTGAAATCATGCCAAGTATCTTTTCAGACTAAAATCATACAAAACTAGAAATCAATAACATATGGAAAATTGGAAAATTCACAAATATGTGAAAGTAAACAACACACTCTTGAAAAACCTATAGAAAAAATTAAGAAATCAAAAGAAAAATTTAAAAATACCTTGAAATACTGTATATTTTTACTTATACATGTAGGAGATAACCAATAGGTACACATGGACATACAGAGTGGAATAATAGACATTGGAGATCAAAGTGTATGGGCATTGAAAAATTACTTACTGGGAAAATGTTCACTATTTGGGTGATGGGTCCACTAAAAGTGGAGACTTTACCATGATTTCATAGATGCATGTAAAATGCCACACTTGTGCCTCTTAAATATATATTAAAAAATGCTGCTGAGAGGGGAATGGGAAGAGTGGAAATCTGCCTAAGGAAGGACGGGCACACCTTATTAACAAGGGTACCTGCATAATGAACATTTATATACCCAACCCTGAATTGTACCCCTCATATTTAAAATAAAAAAATTAAAAGAAAGCAAAAACAAAACTAAACAAAATAAATTAAAAATACTTTGAGATCAACAAAGAAAAATCCAACAGCATAACTTAAAGAATGCAATAGTTCTAAGAGGGAAGTCTATAGTGAAAATGGGTATATATTGAGAAAATATAAAATATTTCAAATCAACAACCTCATTTTACACCTCAAGAAACTAGAAAGAAAGCAAGCTAAACCCAAAGAGCGCAGAAGGAAGGAAATAATATAGATCTGAGAATAAATACATAAAAAAGAGAGAAATAAACAATAGAAAAAAATCAATAAAATTAAAAGTTTTTTTTTTTTTTTTTGAGTTGGAGTCTCACTCTGTCACTCAGACTGGAGTGCAGTGGCCGCTCCCGGCCACTGCAGCCTCGACTTGCTGGGCTCCGGCGATCCTTCTGCCTCAGCCTTTCAATTAGCTGGAATTACAGGTGTGCACTACCACGCTCGGCTGATTTTTTTATTTATGTAGAGATGAGGTCTCACTGCCCAGGCGGGTCTCGAACCCACGTGCTCAGGCAATCCACTCACCTCAGCCTCCCAAAGGTGCGGGATTACAAGCTGAGCCACTGAGCCTGGCTAATTAAAAGTTTAAAAAAAAAATAAACAAAATGGGCAAAGCTTTAGCTAACAAAGAAAAAAGAGAGAAGATACAATTAAATAAAATTATAAATGAAAGAAGGGACATTACAATTGGTAACACAGAAATACAAATAATTACTAGACGCTACTAAGAACATTACAAGTCAACAAATTGGATACCATAGAAGAAATGGACTAATTCCTAGAAACATGTGACCTACCAAGATTGAATCATGAACAAATAGAAAATCTGAACACATCACTAGCAAAAAAGAATGAATTAGTAATCAAAAATCTCCCAACCAAAAAAATGCCTAGGACTTAATGGTTTCATGGGTGAATTATGCCAAACATTTATAGAATTAATGACAATCTTATTGTACATAAGATTATTTATTACTTAAAATATCCAAAATGTGAAATAAAGTTAAGTGTCTGTCCATGAATAAAGAAAAGTACACACACACACAAAATAAAATAAAATATTTTGCAGCCTTATAAAAGAAGGAAGTCCTCTCATTTGGAACAATATGGATGAACCTGGAGGACACACTGTGAAGTGAAACAAGCTAGGCACAAAAAGACAACTATTGCATGATCTCACTCACATGAGAAATCTAAAAAAGTTGACCTCATAGAAGCAGACAGTAAGGGATTGGCAGTAGTGGGAAACTGCCAGGGGAGGTTGGGGGGACACATTTCATCAATAAGGGTACCTGATCTTAAATCAGGTGAAGTGGGGACCAAAGTGAGGCCCAAACTTTACCTGTACAATTACAGTTTGCATATCTAACCCTGAATTGTACCCCACATCTTTAAAACAAAATTGGAAAAACAAAACTAAAAGAAGCAGAGAGTAGAATGGTGGTTACCAGAGAACGGGCGTGTGGGGATAAAGAGGAGTTAGCCAAATTGTACAAAGTTTCAGTTTTACAGGATGAATAATTTCTGGGGATCTAATGTATGTCATTGTGACTATAGTTAATACTGTATTTTGTACTTGAAGTTTGCTAAGAGAATAGATCTTAAATGTTCTCACTACAAACAAAAAAGATAACTATGTGAGGTAATGGATATGTCAATGAGCTTAGTTATGGTAATTGTTTCATAATGTATACCAAAACACCATGATGTTATATATCTTAAATATATAAAATTTTTCTGTTAATTATACCTCAATAAAGCTGAGTAAGAGGCATTTTCATGAAAGCAAAACGATAAGCCATAAGCAGGGAAAGATATTTGCAACACACTTAACTGACAAGGTATCAGGAGCCAGAAATATAAATAATTGCCCTAAATTAAAAAGGAAAATATCTCAACAGAAAAAATGGGTTAAAGACACGTAGAATAAGAAGCACAAATGTCAAATAAGGATATGAATAAACCACAATGAGAGCCACTTCATAATGAGATACCACCCTCTAAAATGACCAAAGTGAAAAAGATGATGCCATAAAATGTTGGCAAGATTTTGAAGCTTCTGAAACTCATACATTGCTGGTAGGCATATAAAGTATAAGACTACATTAGGAACTTTGTTATATTCTACTTCATCACTTAGCAGTTATACTCCTAGGTACTTATCCAAGAGAAATGAAAAGATTTGTCCACAATTAGCATTGTATAAGAATGTTCATAGCGGTTGCTTAGTTTTTTTGGGCTGCTATAACAAATTACCATAGATTTGGTGACTTAAACATAAAATATTCATTTTTCACAATTTTGGAGGCTGAAAATCAGAGAACAGAATGCCAGTATGGTTGAATTTATGAGGGACCTCTTCTCTGTTGCAGATTGCTGACTTCTTGTTGCATCCTCACATAGACAAAATAAAGCTAAAATGTTTCCATGAGTCTCTTTTTATGAGGAGATCTACCCTCCTGACCTAATGAGAGATCCACCCTCCTGACCTAATTACCCCCGAAGGCCTTACCCTCTAATATCATCACCTTGGGGGTTAGGATTTCAACATATAAATTTTGGGAGTACACAAACATTCAATCTATAACAACAGATTAATTAATAAAAACATCAAACTAGAAATAATCCAGATGGCTATCAATAGGAGAATGGAAAAATTGTGTTTTCATACCATGGAATACTACACAGCATTAAAAAATAAAGTACTTGGGATATATACAACACCTGGATGAATTAAAAAAAATGTGTAGAAAAAAGATGGCAGACACAAGAGCATATATATTGCATAATTTTATTTATATTAAGTTTAACAATAGATACAACTAATATATTTTGATAGCAATAAGATCAGTGGTTACTTCTGGTCTGGGGTGCAGAGACTTGGGGGAGGATTGAGAAAGGACAAAAGGACACTTTTTGAGGCAATGAGGTATTTTATATCTGGGGAGGTATCTGGGTTACATAGCTGTATGCATTTGCCAACAATAAAAGTACTCTACACTTAAGGGTCTGTGTATTTCACTGCATGCAAATTATTCCTCAAATTTAAAGTCTTATAAATGTTGAAAGTGATTACGTTATGGAAATTTTTTTAAAAATCAAAAAGTTTCTTGAGGCTTAGGATACAATTTTCAGGGAAAGCCTCATGCACAGATTTAGAAAACTATATTTCATACAACTTAAAAGAAAATTCAGTGTGATTCAAAAGATGACGTTGGGATGGAGAACCCAATATGGTCATCATGTAGCAACAGACAGACATCTCTCTCACTGAGTGAGGCAGAGAGTAAGAACCCAACTGCCACTAGACGGACACACCCTGAACAGTTTTAGATGGGTGGATCATCCTGAACCCCACAAATGTCTCTTTGAACACATAGAGACAAGAAAGTGACAGCAGATGCTAGAATTAGGGCACCCCATCCCCTCCCATGTACCAGGCTTGCACAAGAGCTGAAACCCTGCCCTGTGAATGAGGATGAAATTCTTCATTTTCATTATTTAAGAAGGGGCCTTTCTGATATTGGCCAACTCCGCTTTTACTTCCTGTATAACTTCAGTGAGTTTCACTTCTAGTTTCTCATGGTTCTCTCTATTCATTCTAGTCATCCAATCTCTGAATTCTGTGACTACCCAAGACATAGTAATCTGCCTCCACAAAGTAAGCATGAAAGAAAAAAATCCTAAAACCAGCAAAAGAGAAAGGTTAGACTATCTACTAGGGAAGATCCATAAAAATTTCTCCATACTTATCTACTGAAACATTATGAACCAGAAGGGACCGGAGTCCCATCTTTAACATTTTTAATGATAAGCAATTTCAGACAAGACTTTTCTACCTCACCAGGATAAGCTTCACCAGTGATGGAGAATTAACATCATTCCCAGACATCCAATTTTTAAGAGAATATGCCACCTCCAGACCAGCCCTTCAGGAGATGCTTAAAAAGGTGTTGAACACAGAAAAAAAAAGAACGGTCATACCTATCACAAAAGTACAGGCAAGCACAGACTTAGAGCATACAGAGCATTCACAAAAATGAAAATATACACACACATACATACAAAAGTAAAAAGGAAGCAAAGCAATCCCCTAAGAGCCCTGAGACAGGAATAAAATCTCACAGTTCAATAATTAATTTGAACAAGAATAGATTAGGCAACAGACTCTTGACCAAGTTCCCCAAAGTGAATGTCATAAAAGCTAAGATAGACCATCAAAAGAATAAAGAGACAACCCACAGAATGGGGAAAAGTGTATAGATTATGCATCTGACAAAGGCCTACCATCTGGGATTTACAAGAAACTAAAACAAAGTGAATGAAAAGAAATAAGCAACCCATTAAAAAGTGGGCAAAAGACATGAACAAACACTCCTCAAATAATGGCACACAAACAGCCAACAGACACATGAAAAAATACCCATCCTCACTAATCATTAGAGAAATGCAAATCAAAACTACAATGAGATACCACTTAACTCCAGCAAAGATGACTATTGTTAATAGGTCAAAAATCAACAGGTGCTGGCGTGGGCTCAAAGAAGAGGGAACACTTCCAAACTCTTGGTGGGAATGCAAGCTAATTCAACTTATTTGGAAAACAATGTAGTGAGTCCTAAAATAATTAAACATTAATCTTCTATATGTTCCAGTAATCCTGCTCCTAGGAATATACCCAGAGGAACATAAATTGCTTTACCCAAAAAGTACCTGCACATATTTGTTTACTGTCACACTATTCACAATAGCAAAAACATGGGACCAACCCTGCTGCCTATTGAAAGTCGACTGGATAAAGAAAATTTAGTACATATACATGGTGGAATAGTATGTAGCCATAAAGTAGAGGAAAATCATGTCCTTTGCAGCAACATGGATGCAGATGGAGACCATCATTCTAAGTGAACTATCACAGAAAAAAGAACTGAATACTGCATTCTCACTCATAAGTAGGCCATGAACACTCACATTCACACAAGGATGAGATTAGCAGTCACTGGGCACTGCTAGGGTTGGGAGGGAGAGAGGAGGGTGTGGGACACTGACAGCACAAAGGGTACCTGTTTCACACGAGGGATAGTGAGGGCCACCTAGAAGCCTAAACTTCACCTGCATGCAGCCTACTTAGGTAGTTAATCCACACTTGTATACCACATCTATATAATAAATAAATAAATAAAATATGTATGTATGTATGTATATACACAAAAGATGGCTCTGGTTTTAGTAAAAAGCACCATGTCAATGATGTGAAGGGATTAAATAAAATTGTTTCATGGACAAAATAAATAAAAACTCAGTCTCATTAATCAATAGGGAAATAAAAACTATAATCAGTTATATATTAGTTTATTTTATTTTTTTTGAGTTGGAGTCTCACTCGGTCGCCCAGACTTGAGTGCAGTGGCCACTCCCGGCCACCGCAGCCTCGCCTGCTGGGCTCCGGTGATCCTTCCGCCTCAGCCTTCCGAGTAGCCAGAATTACAGGCGTGCGCTACCACGCCCGGCTGATTTTTTGATTTATTGTAGAGATGAGGTCTCGCTGCCCAGGCGGGTCTCGAACCCGCGGGCTCAGGCAATCCACTCACCTCAGTCTCCCAAAGGCGCGGGATTACAGGCTGAGCCATCGAGCCCGGCTTATATATTATTTTAAATCCACCAGATTGGCAAAAAAATAAAAATAAAAATAAATGAGTAAATCTGAAAACATCAAGTGTTGGGGAAGTTGTGAAGGTACGGATGTCTTTTATATACTTCTATTAAGAATGTATGTTAATATGGTTTTACTTAAAATAATGTAGTATTTATTAGTGATGCTGAAAATATGTATACCCTATGACCCAGAAATTCTACCACTTTATACTCTAGAGATACATGTTCAGTTGTTTTTTCATCTCTCTCAAAATAAAAGCCCCAATTCTAACAATTGGCTAAAAGTTTCTACAGAATCTGTTCTGCCCACCTTCTTGTTACCTGAATTCATGTCCTTATACTCTCTTCTTTGTTTACTCAGCACCAACCTCAGAACCTTCCTTGTTGTTTGTATAACACTTTGGAAATGTTCCTGTCTTAGGACTTGCACATTTGTTGCTAACTGCTGTTTGAAATACTCTTCCTGCAGAGAATGCCTTGCTCCCTTGCCTCCTTCAGGATTTTACTCAGATTTCACTTTTTTAGTAAGTCTTACTCTGACCACTCTGTTTTATGTCCCGACCAGCGGGACAAGTAAAACATGGGCACGAGGAGGACTACCTGCTGCTGGTGAAAAGAGAGAGAGAGACCAAGAGAGAAAGAGACAGGAGACACGCAGAATAGAGGCAAGACAGTGTTCTGATCAAGCCTCCAAATTTTATTGTTAGGCGATTGCTTATATACATAGCAAAGAGGGGCGGGCTGAAATAGGGCGTGTGGCGGCTTATGATAGGAGGAAGAGTAGTGGGTGGTATGAGGAGAGGAGGTGGGAGGGGTGTTGTGGTTTGGCGCGCGCGGGCTTTTCGGAGGACAAAGAAGAAGGCTTATATAAGATGATTGCTATTTTTAAAATGGCTCCCAACAGTTTTAAAGTTCTATACTGTCAACACTCCCTAACCTTTTTTTCCTGCTCTAATTTTATCTGTAGCACGTAGCACCATCTAATATGTTAAATATTTTACTTATGTGTTTATTATTCTTTTACTTATGTGTTTATTATATCCTTCCCTCCACTGCACTATAAATTCTTTTTGTTTTTTTTTTGAGTCATAGTCTCACTCTGTCATCCAGGCTGGAGTGCAGTGGCATGCTCATGGCCACCGTAGCCTTGACCTGCTGGGCTCAGAAAATCCTTCCATTTCAGCCTTCCAAGTAGCTGGAACTGCAGGCGGGCACCACCATGCCTGGCTAATGTTTTTTGATTTATTGTAAAGATGAGGTCTTGCCATGGTACTTAGGCTGGTCTTGAACCTGTGAGCTCAGGCAATCCTCTCAACTCCGCCTACCAGAGTGCTGGGATTACAGGTGTAAGCCATCGCGCCTGGCTACAATATAAATTCTATGAAGCCAGATATT
Organism: Carlito syrichta; assembly: GCF_000164805.1. Classification (NCBI taxonomy): domain Eukaryota; kingdom Metazoa; phylum Chordata; class Mammalia; order Primates; family Tarsiidae; genus Carlito; species Carlito syrichta. The sequence continues at coordinate 24,486 of NW_006992299.1, read as the reverse complement.
TTTGTCCACTGTTGTACTACTGAAATCTTTTGACCAAGATTAGTTGCTGGTTCTTAGTAGGAACTCAATAACTCTTTATTGAATTAATTCATGGATATTTATAACAACATTGCTTTTTAAATATACTTTATATTTAGAGCAGTTTTGGGTTCACAGCGAAATTGAACAGAAAGTACAGAGCTCTCATACACTCTGCTCCCATACATGCACAGCCTCCCCCACTACTAATATCCGTCACCAGAATTCTATATTTATTTATTTATTTATTTAGTATTTTATTTTTAAATTTTTTTATTTTAAAATTGTGGGGTACAATTCAGGGTTAGTTATACAAATATTCATTGTGCAGGTACCCTTGCTGATGAGGTGTGTCCCCCCTTCGCCAGGCAGTTTCCCACTACTGCAAATCCCACCTCCCCTCCTCCTCACGCCCCTGCAGTTTCCTGCTACTGTCAATCTTTTTCTTATAGTATTACAATAGTTGTTTAAGGTCCACTTATGAGTGAGATCATGTGATACTCAGTTCTCTGTTTCTGTGAAAGATCACTCAGTATTATAGACTCTAAGCTCCTGAGTTCTATATTTATTACCATCAATAAACCTATATTGACACATCAGTATCACTGAAAGTACATAGTTTACATTAGGATTAACCCTTGGTATTGTACCTTCTGTCTGTTTTGACAAATGTATAATGACATGTATCCATCATTACAGTATTATGTAGATAGAATATTTTAACTGCCTTAAAAGTCCTCAGTGTTCTACCTATTAATCCTTCTTTCCTCTAAAAGCATTGGTTTTAATAGCAAACATCTGGAAACAACCCAAATGTCCACTGACAGGAGAACGACAAATAAAACATGATGTATTCATACAGTAAAATACTATACAATTGAGAAAAAGAATCAGCTATGACAATATATATCAGCATGAGTGAATCTCACATATATTATGTAGGTAAGAAACAAGTCGTATAAGAATGCATATGATATAATCCATTTACATAAATTAAACAATGTAAAAGTAAAGATGTATTTTTAGAGCTACATATAAATTTAACAAAACTATAAAAGAAAGTAAAAAAATGATGTTTAACATATTTTTGGTTAGTGGCTGCCTTGATATGGGGGTGAGGAATCAGGTCTTCAAAATTTTTTTGTAATGTTCTTTCTCTTAAGGTAAATGATGGTGACATCCATTTTTGTTTTATTTTGTATCTTTATTTCTTACACATAGATTGTGTATATCCTTTTGCGACCATAAATATTTCAAATTTTTGAAAAACATAAAACACAAATCATAACTCAGAGGGCACTACCTTAGATAGAGAGATCAGAGACAGTCTCTGTGACAAGATGACATTTGAGCAGAAACTTGAACAATGTGAAGAATCAAGCTTATAAAAGTCTGGGAAAACATGGGTTATAGGCAAAAGGAGGAGCAACTCTAAAGACTGCGCAATGACTGAGGGATGCCCAAAGAAGAATGAGGTTGAAAAAAAAAGGATAGGAAGACTGACTCAAATATCTGAAGGACTGGGGTAGAAGAGAAAGATCTATTCTGGATGAGTACGAGTGGGTAGAACTAGGGCTAGCAGGCAAGTTATAAGGAGATGACTCAGTATAGGATAAAGAAGAATTTGTAAGAATCAGAGCTTTACAAGAGACTACTTCAAGAAACAGCAAGTCCTCTGTCACTGAAGTGATTATTAGTCAGTTGGAAGATTTGTCACGTGTCTTTCTATGTGTATATTTTATTTTATTTCCCCTCTGTATATTTTTCTCCTTTTTGAAAACTAGCTTCCAAATTCCTTTAAAGGAATGGGCTTTCCTCCCTTCATGTACAGTGTTGGTGAGACTAATACTTAAGATGCCCTGGCCTGCTTTAGCCAAGGGGCGAGCTTGAGAACCAAGCTAAATTAAACTCTCTCTCTTTGTTGGGACTTTCTTGTCCTCATTAGTACAAGAACAGAGGCACGCAGTTTATTTCAGAGGACTTTCCAGTGACTAGTGTCTGTATTGAAAGGATTTAAGAGCAGCCATCATATTTTATGACACTGACTTGAAGCTGTGTTCGCATGGCATGTTACATGCATTTGAGATCATTTCAAATATCTATTAAAATAATAGAACTAATCACTCCTCTGTTGGCATCTATTGGCCCACTCTGAAATGAGTATTGGTTACATTCTGTTTTGGCCCTGGAACTAACTGGGCTTCTGCCTCTTTTAGTTCTGGTTCTTTGACTGTTCCTTAGATTTCACGATACAGTATTCCAATAAATTATTATTTTGTGTTTTAAATTCAATCCTCATATTCAACATATGTATTCTTTCTTTCCATTTTTCTACACAGCCAGTATGGTTCAGTATTGTCTGCTTCTGATTTTATACTTCAGAAAGAATGAAAACACTAACTAAAGCATAAAACCTTTCATTTGGATTAGTGGTTAATATGAATGGTAAAATTAATTGAAGTGAGATGGTTTGATCATATTCTCTCTTTACTTTTGGTCATTGAAACCATTCAACACTCCTGCTTGAGTCCCCCGGGGCAGTACTAATAATTTGGAATCGTCTTTCAGTTAATTTAGTCTAATTTTGCAGGTGCTGTTAGGAAAAAACCAGCTGGCTTGAATAAAATTGCCCCCTAGATGCTAGCTGGTCATGATATTATTGGCTTTTTGAGGGTTTTCAGAATAACGGATGAGATAATAGTAGGTTTTTAAAATCCCAGTTTAGATCTAATTTTGCTGCATTTGACTCCAATGATTTTACAGAAGCTGTTATGACTCAGCTCTGTCTCTAATGTACTCCCCTCCCTTCTTCTCTTCCTCCAATTTTCTCAGCAAATAAAATCTCTCCTTTCTGTTTCTTTCTCACACACAAAGAGACAAGCTAAAACTTCATCATAGAGACAGTGAACAGATCTGAAACTATCCTTGATGCAACAGGAGAGCTCAGCTTCCAACCTATTGATTGGAGATTGTAGAAATGCATGACAGGCATTTTTGAGTTAATCTGGAGCACATTATACTAAGTGAAATGAGCCAGACACAGAAAGAAAAGTAGTATGTGATCTCACTTATATAGAATCTAAAAAAGTCAAATTTATAAGATGATGGAGTAGAATGGTGGTTACCAGGACAAGGGGTGGAGATGGAGGAAAGAAATGGGCACATGTTGGTCAAACAGTACAAAGTTATGCAAAATAAATATGTTCTACAGAGTGTCATATGTTCTCACTCATAAGCGAACCTTGAACAATTATCATAATACTGTAAGAAAGGGATTGACAGTAGTGGGAAACTGCCAGGGGAGGTGGGGGTGGGATTGGCAGTAATGGGAAACTACCAGGGGAGGGCGAGGCTCACCTCATCAACAAGGGTACCTGCATAATGGACATTTGTAAACCTAACCCTGAATTGTACCCCACATCTTTAAAATTAAAAAAAATGTTCTAGATATAAAATACAACATGAGGTCTATAGTTAACAATACTCTATTGTATACTTGAAATTTGCTAACAGAGAAGATTATGTTCTCACTACAAAAAATGGTAACTATGTAAAGACTTGATTATCATAATCAGTTCACTATACATGTGTATATTAAAACATCATGTTGTACACCTTAAGTACAGACAATTTTAGTAAGATTTTTTTAAAAAAAGTTATTCTGGACAAGCTCAAATAATGATTGTTTAATTATGTAATTGTCACATTCAGTCAAAATTCTGATCGATGTTGCCAAAGTAGCGCTAATGTTTGAGTGAATGTTACTGGTTTCTCTATTTTGCTTCTAAGATCTTTAGAGAAAATAAACCAAAATGTGCATCCTTTTTTTAAACATAAACTTATTTTTCTTTTGACATTTCAGTTGAAGTATCCAAAGTTATTCCTTTGTGTTAAATCTTTTATTAAAGTGCAGATTGGCTATCTTGGAAAGTTTTGGTTTATGGAAAATATAAATGGAAGAGATTTATAACCTGTAAAGAATTAGGAGGTAGAAAATTTTTATATGAAGCCATTATCCATCATTAACCCCCTTACTGTGAACTGGCTTAGGATGCTAAAAACTATGCATGAGAATCAAGAGATTCAGAATGGTCGGTAATTTTGAATGGTAATAGAAAGGTAGGACTTCAGGTATCCTTCCAGAGCTTCAAATAGACTACCTCCATCAATTATGCATTCTGGGCTTTTATGTAAAACTTTGTTAAACAAAAGATTCAACAAAGGGCTAGAAACATTTGACAGTCACAACTGTAACAAGAAAGTTTAATAATTTTAGCACTGGAAAAGATCTTGGAGATCATTCCCAACCATCTCATGTCACAGAGAAGGAAACTGAGGCATAAGCAGATTTATGTAGTTTACCCTAGGTCATATAGCTAATGGCCATAATCTCATTATCTTGGCTCTGCACATGTTTCCATTTCCCCCAAATACTCTTCTTTAGCATCTTTTCTTGGCACCCTCAGATGAATTCTTCTGAGCAGAGGTGGCTAAACTGTGGTCCATGAACCAAATCCAGATAGCAGGCTGTTTTGTGAATAAAGTTTTATTAGAACATAGCCATGGCCGATTATATTTTATTGTCTGTGGCTGTTTTTGCACTATAATGGCAAAGATGAATAATTGTGACAGAGATCATATGGTCTGTAAAATCTATCCCTATTTTTCTCTTCATCTAATTTTGTTCCCTCCTTTACCTTCTTCTTCCTTTTCTCCACTTTTTGTTTTCCTCAGAGTATTAGGAAAGTCTTTCTCTTTCTCCACCTCTCTGTCTTTGTCTTTGTTTCTGTCTCTCTCTGTAAGGGCTGAGGACTTGGAGTAAGACTCAGGGAGCAGAGAGCAATCTTTTCAGTTATTTTTTATTCTAACCTCAGACAAAAGTGTCAGCGTTCCCTTATGTACCAAATAGAAGGATATTGGACCTAAGTCTAAGTTGCACTCTTTGAAAATTAGATAAAATTGTGTCAGGGGCCTATTCCACATTCTGTTGGAAGTTCATTGCCCTCTCATTTTACTTTTCTGTAAATTCAAAAGGACTCACATTTTATTATTACTTCTAGTTCTGAGTTTTTGCTTCCACTGAGCTCTCATTCTTACTGGCCTCTTTCTCCTTCTATTGTTCTCTTCTTTCCTTTGTCCCACACCAGCCCAGAACTTGGGAGCTCAGTCACATTTCTTTGATTTTCACAACAAATACCCATCCATGTAAGCTTTTTGTGTTTGGAGATCTGGAGGAGGTTTATTTCACAGCATTACAAATGTCTTTTTCCCTCTCTCCTCCACCACAAACTCTTATTTCATTTTTATGCAGGGAAGTTAAACTTGTTCTATTTTAAGCATTTTCTTTCTTATCCAGGTTCTCCTGGTCTCACCTTTTTGTGCCCAATTGACTATAAAGTTATTTTGTTAAAAATATCATTGCACTTTTTTAAGGAATTCTGTCGAATTATTAAAATAACATTTTTACCTAGGTATAATAATAGCTAAAAGGATATATTTTCCTGGGAGTCCTGCAAAACCCCCCTCAGGAATCACTAAGGGACTGGCAAGAGGGAGGGAGATTCAGACAGCAGGGCACCATGCATCCACAGACCTGCTTCAACCAGACAAGCTTTACTTTGATCTCTCTTACATATCTGATTTCTTGACCATTTGGAGTTAAAAAAAGTTTCCATTCCTAAAATAAAATTTGAAAGCATTTCTGTAACAGATGAAACTTTTCAGCCCTAAAAGGTAGTATGAACTGGAGATATAGAAATATATTCCAATAAAATGAAAAAAAATAAAACATCAAAGGCCTCAGATCTATAATATTCATTGGAAAACGACTTAATGAAAATTGGGATGTTTAGAGATCATGACAAATCACCAAGATTAACAAAAAGAAGGACAATCAGATCCTTTTATAGCTGAATTATTGGTAAAATAGACTCTGGGGCATGATGGTGTTTCTGGGAAAAGAAGTCCTTTCCGTTTATGGCAGACATTGGAGTACTGCTATGTAGCATTTGTGTGGGACTAGAATTCTTGCCAAAAGGACAATTAAAGATATAGCTATATTTCAGAAGCCCAGCTCTTAGTTTTTTATATTTGTTTTCCTTTGGATTTGAGCTTAGAATGATTTTAGTATTTGATACCATTCTAAATTCTTCTCTTGCTTCATGCACTACCCTGATCTTGACTGTGCCTGACAATGTGAGAAAGGACTCTAGCTGTTTCTCAGATGGATTGGTTTGATATATACTGCTCTCATTAAAGAAAAAAATAAAATTGTATGAATTATGCATTTCTTCTTCTGATTAGCTGTTGTGATTAATTAAAAACAACTAGTTAATTTCCTGAGAGTTACTTAAAATCTGTGGCATTTTGTTTTATTATTTAAATTGAGGTCATTTGTGCACATCTTATTTCATTTATACACTGTTATCTCCTTTAACGTAGGAGTTCTGAAGATGTATGACTAAGGGTGTGATGAGTAGGGAAGGTGATTTTAAAATGGCACATTGAAATGAAAAGGCCATTCCACTTAGGACAAGGCTGTGTTTGATTCATCTTTTTGTTCTCCATAGTACTGGGCAGGTAGTATGTATGCAGAAATAATTTACTGAATTGAATTGGTACCAAGGTGGACATAGGCCTATCATGGTATTGCATGTTTTAAAAAGTGTCTTGTTAAAAATAAGTTCAGATTTGTAGGGAATAAAGAGGAAGGGAACTAACCATTTTATAAATTTACAATGTGATATGCATTATCCTTGGAATCTCATTTATTGTGTTTATATATCCATGTCTTAGGTTTCATAATAGATATTTGTATCTTCTTTTTCATAGGGTTGTATTCTTGTCCAATCTAACATGTATATTATACGATTTAAAAAGTTTCATTTTGCCTTCTCTGTTATGACCTTAGTCGTTTGAGACTTCTTTATGGGCTATGGCCAAAAAGATACAACTTATACTTAAGTCCTCAGTAGTGAATTTAGGTACCACCCTTTTTGCTATTTTCACTGAGTTTAGGACCTAATTTACCATATCAGGCTATCGCAGGGCACAGAGGGTTAATGAGGAAGCAATTAAACATACAAATAACCTTGTTTCTATAGATTTGAAATAGCCTTGAAAGAAAGCTCCTTTCTGACCCACATCCTTCCCTTCTTAGGTCTCTAACAAGTTTTCACCTTTTAGTTCTTCTATGATCATACCCCAGATCAGGTTAGAGATTTTCCTAAGCTTGACCTTATTATTAAAGAAACTGGTGACTCTATCCTGAACCTAATTTTTTCCAGGTTATGAAAAACATATCAAGCTTAGGGCTCTTGAACTTCATAGCCATACCTCTTTACACTTCGAGTGTTATACAATCCTTCTTTTGGTGTTAGCCTCCTCCCTTTTACTTTGTTTTTCTTTGATATAATGGTCTGAGCTCCTTTTATCTACTGTTCTACTAGCTCCTGGCAACCCTTCAATCCAATCACTCTAGCTAACATGCAACACTACTTGTTTATTTCTCTAAATAGTTCCATGTAAATCACAGAATTGTGAGAAGGTCACATGCTGAACAGAAGGCTAGCCAAGAGGACCTAAACAATGAGGAGAACATTTCTTCCCAGCAGGTAAACTCAGATATGAAAATTTGAATTTATGCAACAAATAAATCAAGGGAAATGTTTTCCACTTTACAGAAGGATTCACCATGGGGTTTCTTTAAATAGCTGGTTTCCTTAGTGCATGCTACAATGGTATTCTATTACAAATCTGAGTGAAAGGTTTGAGAAAATAGGCAATAATTATGAGGCTAGGTAAACTTTATAGATTTTCTCTTATTTTACAATATATTTTTTTAAAAAATAGACCCAATGTTAATATATAGGGCATGATAATACAATAATCTTGAAACGAGGTGGGATGTTTAGCTTGATCAGTATTTTTCCCCATAAACTACTCACAACGGAATTACTTACAGTGATTTTAAAATGTAGCCTCTCAACGGGAAAGACCTAAGAATCTGTATTTAAACAAACTCTTTCAGGTGATTTTAATTTACACTAACATTTTCAAGGACTACAGGAATAGATTTTTTTTTCCTGTTTGAATCTTTCTTGTTTGTCTTTCCTTGGCTTTAAGGCCATGTACCATAGCTTATGACCTTAACTGTTTTATCTGTGAGGAAGCAGAGATGCCAACATTGAGATGGTATAGAAGGGAGTATTAAACGCAGGATGATGGAGTTACACATATGTTAGTATGTATTTAACTTGTACCAAGAGACAAAAGTCAAAATATACAAGGAAAAAGCTGGAGAATCCTCTGACGTACACATTTTTTTCACTTCTATTGTATCTGACTATATGTGATAAGTTAGCATATACTATGCAATGAATATGGATGCTCTAAGTTTTGGCTTCTTATGCCTTTTGACAATGTGACTCCTAAATAGTCTGGTATTGAGGGATACTATGTTTTTCATAGATCTCTACTTTTTTTTTCTTCTTATTTTCTCTCTCTCTCCGTCTCTCTTTCCTTCTCTCCCCATCTCACCTCCTCACCCTAGTCTCTGGCTCATTTTCATATCGATAAAAAGTCGGTCATCATTTGAACACTAAACTTTGTGCTAGTCATCATATCCAGCTTGTTATAGAAAGATGGCCCTGGTGATGAGGGGACTGATTCAATGAAAAGTCATTAGATGTTCCAAAGTAAAATGAAGAAACACTCTGACCCAGACTTAAAAATGGCAGTGAATGACCTCAAAGTGCACCTACATGTTAAAAATATTACAAATTTCAACAAAAATACATTATAAGTCCCCAGAAACCCATTTTGCTCCTTATATTCATTATTTCGACTTGCCCCATCCAAAGGTAACCACTATCCAGATTTTTTACCCCATAGATTAAAGCTAAATAATTTGAATATATAAAATTTGTGTCATTTTAGACTCTATACTTGTTATATGGATTATTACATTCAATATTATGGTGATAATATTCTTAATTCTGTATATATTTTCTTTGTCAGGTATATGTGGCAAAAACTATCTTGTGGCTTGTTTTTTCACTGTCTTAGTAATATCTCTTTTTAAAGAGAAGTTATTAAATTTAAGAAACCTCCAGTTGTCATATTTTCCTTCAGGTTAAAGTTTAAAATATTGACCAATCCACAACCTTTGTGTATTTCTCTATTTATTTCCATCTTTAATTTTTACCAATAATGCTTCATAATTTTTCCATATAAAATACATTTCATTAGTTTTTTAATTGTTTTTTGATTAGTTGTTTAGTAAACCTTTCATTAGTTTAATTTATAAGTATTTAGTTTTTCTTTTATTTTGGTGCTAATTTAAATGCTATCTTTTAAAAAAAAAATCTGTATTCGTATTATATAGAAATAAAATTGATATGTGTATATTGACCTTGTATGAATTATGTTGCTAAATTCATTATTAATTATCATGGTTTACTTTTATATTCCTTTATATGTTCTACATATACAATTCTTTCATGTAAACATATTGAGAGTTTTATTTCTTTATTTTTAGTCCTTAAACTTTTAGTTATTTTTTTCCTCTTGACCTCTTGCTCCAGTGACGTTCTTGAGTACAATGCTGAATCTGAGCAGTGATAAGGGGCATTCTTGTCTTATTCCTGATTTCAGGAGAAAGCTTTCATCATTTCACCTTAAAATATTATGTTTTCTGAAAGCTCTATGTCAAGGTACTGTTAGAATAATGATGTTTCTTTTAAATTTTTAGTTTATTAAGAATTGTTTTTTACTTATGAATGCATGCTAAATTTTTATCAAATTCTTTTTCTGTCTCATTTGATGTGATCTCATATTTTTTCTTGATTCTGTTCATGTATTTAATTAGGATGATTTGCTTTTGAAAGTTAAGCCAGCCTTGCATTTCTGGAATAAATCTAGCTTAGTGTTATGGATTGTCCATTTACTATATGACTAGATTCAGTTAGATAAGAATATGTTGAGAAGTTTTACATCTGTATTCATGAGCAAGATTGGATTTTGGATTTCTTTTCGTTTGTTTTTTGTTTTTTTTGAGTTGGAGTCTCACTCTGTCGCCCAGACTGGAGTGCAGTGGCCGCTCCCGGCCACCGCAGCCTCGACCTGCTGGGCTCCGGCGATCCTTCCGCCTCAGTCTTCCGAGTAGCCGGAATTACAGGCATGCGCTACCACGCCCGGCTGATTTTTTTTTTTTTTTTAATTTATTGTAGAGATGAGGTCTTGCTGCCCAGGCGGGTCTCGAACCCGCGGGTTCAGGCAATTCACTCACCTCAGCCTCCAAAATGCACGGGATTACAGGTTGAGCCACCGAGCCCGGTGGATTTTGGATTTCTTTTCCTATAATATCATTGTCAACTTTTGCAATCAACATCATGCTTGCCCCCCCCACATACACACGAAGGAATTTTTTTTTTTTATTGTTCTCAGGAAGAATTTTTGTAATATTGGATTTATTTCTCCCTTACGTCTTTAAATAATTAATCAGCAAAGCCATCTGGACCTGGAAGGTTTTAAATTGTAGATTCTATGTTTTTACTGGATAGAGTATAGTTCAGTTATTCTTTTTGTTATTGGGTCAGTTTTTACAATTTATTTAGGAATTTTTTCATTTTATTTAAATTTTCTAACTTAATGGCAAAAAATTGTTTATGATATCTTCTTATTTTCTTTTAAATGTATGAAACATCAGTCATGGTCTCTTCTTTGTCACTACTGGCAATCCCTCTTTTTTTGTGGGGGAAGGGTTCTGTCTTGTGATGAAGCTTATTAATTTCATTAGTCTTAAAAAATAACTCTTGGCCCCGGTAAGCATTTTTTCTATTTTTGCTCTTTACCATTTTATCCATAAAGGTTTTTCTGATTTATGTTTTCAAAATGTATTGGGATATATTCCAAGATAGTAGATTTTTAGGCTTCCCTTCTAATATATGCACTGAAAACTACTTATTTCTCTTTAAGCATGACTTTAGCTGCATCCCACTTTTTGCCTCTTCATGCTTTTGAATACTACCCACTTACATATCTTCTGTGTTGTCTAATTTGCTTTTAAATTTATAGATTTAGTTCTCCCTTTGGAAAATTATATTTTTTAGTTTTAGACTTTTCATTTTTATTTTAGAATTTCCAGTTTCTTATCACAAGTCTCCATCTTTTGGTTTAAGTCCATGAACCTGTTAATTATTTTGATTTTCTGTCTGATAGCTTCAATACCTGGATCTCCTATAAGTCTGTTTCAATTTTTTTCTTAGCTGTTGGATATCTCTTGTCCTTTAGTATGATGGGGTTTTTTAAATTGAATATTACACTTCGTGTGCAAATAATTGTAAAGATAGTCAAAACTCTGAATGATATTACCTTTTTTCAGGAAGAATTTGCTTTTGTTTCTGGCATGAAGTTAGGCTAGAGGCAGATGACTTTACAGTGATTCAGATCTAGGTTTCAGTCGTTTGAAGCTCTTCTGTTTCTGTTTCACCCTCACTGTTAGGGTGTAGCCTTTTGAAGATACCAATTGCAAATCTATAACATTTAACAGAAGCCCTTGGCAGGACCTACATTCCAATTTTTGTTCCTTCCAGCTCTGTGAAATTCCAGTACATTTTTCTTAACTTCTCAGCCTCATGCTGCTGCATTTTCTTTCAAAATTGGCAATTGCCTCGAGAGAAAGAGCAACCCCAAATGCCAGGATCACTTTTCTTGACTTTCCCTTTCTTTCAGATATTGGCCCTGATTATTTTCTCTTGGTATTTTTTCCATGTCATCAAATAGATATTGCTTTGTTTGCTTTTGTTCACCTTTCCTAAATGCTCTCAGTGGACAACATAGTGAAACAACATAGCTAACCATTAATGAAACTGAGTTAAAGTCTTGGGCCATAGCCCACATAATCCAATTCAATAGGTTTGACATTAGGCCTAAAAATCTACATTTAAAAATGAGCCACAAAGTGATTATGACCTAGAGGTACACAGAATGTCCAGGCAGAGACCTTTGAGAAGTCTGTCTTAGATGTGCATATAGCATGAACTGCAAAGTTTCCCTCTAGTCCAGAGTATCTGGGAATTCAGTAAGCAAGCCTCATAAATCTGTGATTCTATAATCCTAAAATAAAGAGTGGTGACTAAGGTCAGATTTCAGGTCAGCGATTCTTTTCCAGCTCTGTAGCAGTTGTCCTATCACAGTGTATTCAACAGTCCCCTAAACTCCAGTATTTATATCTTCCCATACCATGCTCCAGAATCACAGCTGTAGGAGAGATCACATTTGTTCAGATGAAATTAAGCAGGATAGGGAGGTTTTTAGAAAACAGATTACATTTGAGTTGAGTCTTGAAGCAAATGCAGAATTTCTACACAGAGATTTAGAGGAATAGCATTCTAGAAAGAGGCAACATAAGGAAAAAAACCCACGAAAAATGTAGACAGTGGTTCTCAAACTTTACTGTGAATCAGAATCACTTGGAGATCTTTTAGAAAATTCAAGTAACAAGACTCTATCTCCAGAGATTTTCACTTAGTAGGTCTGGGGTGAAACCCAAGAATATGCTTCTTTCTTAGTCTCACACAGTGATATGTACCAGGAAGTTGATTGACTAAACTGGGTGAAACACTGGTTGAGATAAAAAAGAAAAAAAAACTATCAATTATAAAAGAGTTCAAAGGCTAAGTTATTTGTTGCATTATTACATAAATTTTAAAGATATTATATAGTGAATAAAGGTTTATGAAAAGAAAGTTATTTAACACATTTAAGGAGTAAATGAAGTAGAAAAGTGGAAAAGCTTGATTTTAAGGAAATGAAGTGTTCTTTGAACACCAAAAGATGAAGCTATTAAGGCTATGGTGTATACATCACAGAAGCTTTCCTTCACTCTTCTTTTGAAGAAAGTAAGAATTGTGGACTAATATCACCTTACTCTGTATGACGTACCCCTGGCTGTCTCCTATCTTATTATTTCTGCTTTGTTCTTCTAAAATCAGATTTTGCCAACATTTTGTTTAAAACCCTTCAAAGGCTTCCCATCAGAATGAAGTCCCAATGTATTTTGGGAGAGAATTCACAATGGCTACCTAGAAGCAGCTGACTGGAAACTCTCTCACAGAGCAAACCAAGGAAGAGAACCCCAGCAATCAGAGAGGTCCAGTAGTTGGAACAGGTGAAGATGGAGGACGCGCTCACAACATGCAGAGGATCACTGGGGCACACAGGGAAGAAAGAGAACATGCAGCCTATTTTGAAACCAGGAAGCTCCCTCCCTGCCTGGCTTGCATCAGAAACACAGAACAGCCTCTGGATTGAGTGTGAAAAATTAGGTACTGGGAACTTGCTTCCACCACGAACTGGGAGAACCCTGCTGAGCTTCATGGGACTTCAGTCCCACATGGAAAATAACCCACACACAGCACAACTGTGTGCTGCCAGAGCCCACATGGACCTGGGAATCCATTCGAGCTCTGAACATCTAAGGTCAAAGCATCCCTAAGAACTCTTTCCCTGCAGGCAGCACTTGTTGCCCAACTCACAGGCCAGGAAAGAACCCCAGATCAGCTGCCTTCATTCACCCCAAAGGCAGGTTCCACCTCTGCAGGCAGCTCCAGTTTGGGGCAAGCTGCAGTGACAGACCCTCTTGCTGAAATAACTTTTTGAATTCTGAAAGCAGTCAGTCTCTAGTAAGGGAAGGGAAGCCAGGAGGAGCCCTATTGTCGTAGTAATCCCTCTTTTCCCATGTGAACACTTGTGTGCAACAGATGGCTCTACTATTCCTGCAGCACTGCCATAGTGGCCAAGGGGTACATGCTTCCTCCTAATTACCACTGAGTGCACACACCTGGAGATTGGGATCACAGACCAGCCAGTTCCAACCCATGGGAAAAATGTTGCTGCAGAAAGATATGTTGAGTTCTTTTAAAGCAGACATATTCAGGCAAGGGAAGGGGAGCTGGGATTGACCAGGGGAAGGAGGCGGTTGTCTTGGCAACCCCTTTCTCCCTGTGTGAGCTCTTTTATATAACAGAAAAGGCTTGGTGATCCCTGCACCATGGCCACAGTGGCCAGGAGACTTATTTCTCACTGGGGTTGCCCATCGTACCCACCGTGGGGAAATGTACAGTGGTCCAGTCTGACCTAGCCCTCCCTGACCAGCTTTTCCCCTACACCCCCCTCAAAACCCAGGCACTAAAGAATTTTGGGAATTCTCATCCACTCACCCATTGCCTAAATCATCTGTACACTTCCCTGGGGAAATAAAAGCCAAGCAAAAAAGCCCACAGCCATCATCACAGATGGCTCCTGCAAGCACTGCCTCCTGGCTGGAGGTCATCTGGAAAAGCCCATTACATCATCTAAGACAATGATATCACCTTTGAGAAGGAGATAAGATAAGCCCATGTCATAATACATCTTGCAGGCTAATGCATAGACCAAGGCATCAGAGAACTTCCCCACAGGGTCCTGGCATCACATAACTTACCAAGATTGAAGTAGAAAGAAATTGAACCCTTAAACAAACCAACAACTATCCAAGAAATTGACTCAGTAATAGGAAACCTACCCCCCCACAATAGCCCTGGGCCAGATGACTTCTCAGCTGACTTCTGTAAGATGCACAAGGAAGAGCTGATACCAATCCTGTTGAAAGTATTCCAGGCAATTGAGAAGGAAGGAACTCTCCCTAGCTCATTCTATGAAGCTGATATCATCCTGATAACCCCAAATGGCAAAGACACAACAAGAAAAGGAAACTATAGCCAAATTCCCCTGATGAACATAGAATAGATGCAAAATTCTTGACAAGATTCTGATACATCACATCCAACAACACATTTCAAGGATCAGCCATCATCAACAGGTGGGCTTCATTTCTGGGATGCAAGACTGGATCAACATACATAAATCAGTGAACGTAATCCATCACACAAACAGAAGTAAAATCAAGAACCACATGATTATCTCATTTAGATGCAGAAAAAACATTAAATAAACTCCAACACCCCTTCTCGATAAAAATCCTTGAACACCTAGGCATCAAAGGAACATTCCTCAAAATGCTAAGCGCCATCTGTACCAAACCTGCAGCTAACATTAAATTTCATGGGCAGAAGCTGGAAACATTTTCTTTAAAAAATGGATCAAGACAAGTATGCCCACTCTCACCCCTCTTATTCAACATAGAACTGGAAATCCTAGCCAAAGCAATCGGGTAGGAGAAAGAAATTAAGGATGTCCAAATAGGAAAAGAGGAAGCTAAGTTATCCATCTTTTTAAATTATATGATTCTATACCTGGAAAATCCTTGAAAGTCTGTCATAAACCTCCTCACACTGATAACCTCCTTTAGTAAAGTCTCAGAATACAAAATCAATGAGCAAAAACAGTTGCATTTCTATATACCAACAATAAACAGGCTGAGAACCAAATAAAATATACAATCTTATTAACAGTAGCCACAAAGATATAAATAAATAAAATATGTTGGCACCTACCTAACTAAAAAAGTGAAAGATTTTTACAATAGGTACTACAAAACATTTCCCAAAGAAATCAAGGATGATACAAGCAAAGGGGAAAATATCACATGCTCATGGATTGGAAGAATCAATATTGTCAAGATGTCCATTTTTACCCAAGGTGCAATTTCTAACAAACTGCCAACAACATTTTTCACAGACATAGAAAGAACAATACAGAAATTCTTATGGAAGTGAAAAAGAGCACAGATAGCTAGAGCAATCCTCAGCAAAAAAGAACAAAGCTGGAGGATCACACTTCCAGACTTCACACTTTACTACAAGGCTATGGTAACTAAAACAGCATGGCATTAGTACAGAAATAGACACACAGACCAATGGAACAGGACAGCAAATCCAGAAATAAAATCATGGACCTTCAATCAACTAATCTTCAACAAAGCTGACAAAAACAAACATTGGAAAAAACAAATCATAGTTAGCAAATGGTGCTGGAA
Organism: Carlito syrichta; assembly: GCF_000164805.1. NCBI lineage: Eukaryota > Metazoa > Chordata > Mammalia > Primates > Tarsiidae > Carlito > Carlito syrichta. Next base: position 8,489 of record NW_006992299.1, on the reverse strand, counting down.
AAACTGGCTAATCATATGCATAAGAATGAATCTGGATTCCTACATATCACCATATACAAAAATTAACTCATAATGGATCAAGGACTTAAATGTGAAATCTCAAACTACACGAATCTTAGAAAAAAACCTAGAAAACACCCTCCTGGACATCTGAGTAGGCAAGCAATTCATGGTCATAGTCTCAAAAACAAATGTAGCAAAAGCTAAGATTGACAGGTGGGACCTTACCAAACTAAAATTTTTTTGCACTATAAAAGAAATAATCAAAAGCATCAAGATACAACCTACAGAATCAGAAACAAAATATTTTCAAGCTATGCATCAAACAAAAGGCTAACAGCCACGATCCACAAGGAACTCAAATGAATTGGCAGGACAAAAACAAACAACTACATTAAAAAGTGGGCAAAGGACATGAACAGACACTTCTCAAAGGAAGACATTAAAGCAGCCAACAAACATATAAGCATCATTAATCATCAGAGGAATGCAAATCAAAGCTACAATGAGATACCACCTAGCATTAAGGATGGCTACCATTAAAAAGTAAACAAAACAAAACAAAAACAGGTGTTGGCAAGAAAAGGGAATGTTTCTACACTGTTGGTAGGAACGTAAGCTAGTTCAACTTTTGTGAAAAGTAGTTTCACAAAAAAGTAGGCATTTCCTCAAATAACTAAAAATTGAGCTTCCATATGATCAGCAATTTCACTTCTGGGAATATACACAGGGAGACATAAATCACTTTACCAAAAAGACACCTGCACACATATGTTCATTGCAGCATGATTCACAATAACAAAAACATAGAACCAACCCAGATACCCTTTGAAAGTGGACTGGATAAAGAAAATGTGGTACATATACATGATGGACTACTATGCAGCCATAAAAAAGAACAAAATCATGCCTTTTGCAGCAACATGGCTGCAGCTGGAGACTATCATTCTCAGTGAACTATTACAGAAGCAAAAAAACTGAATACTGCATTTTCTCACTCACAAGCAGACCCTGATCACTGGACACACAAGCAAAAATGTGTGAACAACAGACGCTGGACACTACTAAAGAACAGACAGATGGAGAAATGATAAGGGGCACACAACCACACACTGGGTGCTATTTTCACTACTAGGAAAGAAAGGGTTTGCTAGAAGTCCAAACTTTACCTGCATACAATTTATTTATGTAGTAAATCCTCACATGTACCCCACAACTGGAATAAAATAAATGATTAAGTCTAAATGATCTATCATATTATCTGGCCCTGGGCGCTTTTCGAATCTCATCTCCTATCACTGCTCCTATTTCCCTTTACTTCAGCTACACTGTTTTTCTTTCTGTTCCTCTAAAATGTCAAATTAATTCCTCTTACCTGGCCTTTGAACTTGCTGTATTCCTTGCCTGGAATAGTTTTCATTATGATCTTGACTTCTGCCTGGCAGGTTCCTTCTCATCATTCAAATCTCAAGTCAAATGTCATCACCTCAAAGAAATCATCCTTTACGATACTATATAAATTGTCAATCACACTTATACGTGTTATCTTTTATCTTATCACCCTGATAAATAAATTCCCTTCATATTGCTCACGTCACCTAAAAATTATATTTTCTTGGTTATTTTCTTCCCACTAGAATGTAAATTCCCTAAGAACAGGGATCTTATCTTATTTGTATTGCTGAAGTTCTGGTGTCTAGGAAAGAGTTAACACATAGTGTCAATATATATTTGCTGGAAAACAAACATGCATGAATTCAATAGGCACTAGCAAATGTCTCCTTTAGTTTAATCTTTTCTTATCTTTCCATCTATCAAAATTCTCTGATTTTTTTTTTCTCAGAGAGACGTTTGCTTAGGCTAAAGCATTACCATGCTCTTAGAGGCTTTTAAAAATGAGTATACTCCCTAGAAGGGCAATGTCATAAGCTTTGACCAGATTGTAAGGAAGTAGGATTTGGGATTAAATGCAAAATAAGAGGGAGCTGAGGGCGGGGGTTAGGGTTCTAGAGAAAGTTTTTTTTCTAGGAAAGATGAACTTGGCTGGGGTGCCACAATAACCAATTCATACATGGGATACACTAAGAAAGTAGAAGGAAGACTCTAAATATAAATTGTGTGAACCTCCAACTTGGTCAAGGGCCAAATCTGAAATGAAGGAATCTTTTCTCTATCTTTCAATTTGTGAGCAGTTTTCATTTCACTTTCAGGTTCAGCACTTGCCCTCCTTTCAGAAAACTGTCTTTTGGAATTCTTGGACTTATTTGTCATTTTCTTACATGCCACAGCAAGTTGTGTCTATTGTTGCATTGTCCTATTGATATAACATAATCTACCATGACAGATGCAACTACAGTATCTTAGTGATTCTTAAATGGGAGACGACAGAGGGTTGTATTCTGGAGACGTATGATGGCACATGCCGTTGCTGACAGAATCTTAATGACCAGATGTGGCTCCAAGCCCTCATTTGTGGGATGAAGCTTTAGTGGATAGATTTAGGCTTTTAGTGGGCATAGTAGGTTTAGCAACACAGACTGAGAATGTGCTGTGAGCTCAAGGCACCACTGGGTCCTCAAGATGTTTATCAAAATATTAACAATAGTAGCTAATATTTACATGGCACTTGTTGTATGCCAGGCACCATTTCTAAGTGTTTCACATGTTAGTTTACTTAATCTTCACAATCCTGTGAGGCAGGCAAAACTATTATTACAGAATCAAAGGAAACTGAGATACAGAGGGGATAAGTAAATTGCTCAAAGGCACAGAGGAGTGGTAGAGCACATACAGAAACTTAAGGGTGACTGCCAAGTCTGAGCTTTAATAATCATAACCCTGTACTTTACTGTGTTTGCAAACCTAGTGATAACTGAGATACAGCAGTAGTAGTAATAATAGCAACTACAATAATTGTCATTCTTTTGTGCTAAATGTTTTACAAACATTATCTTATTCAACCCTCACAGTAGTTCCATGAAATAAGTCCTATTAAACTGCTAGGGGAGGGAGGGGCATACCTCATCAACAAGGGTATCTGCATGATCAATGTTTGTATACCTAACCCTGAATAGTACCCCACATCTTTATAATAAATAAATAAACTTTAAAAAATCCTTGTGTTTAGATGGGAAATGTAAGGCTCAGAGAGTTGTAGCTAGGAAAAGTAGGGCAGCCAGAACTCTAATCCAGATTTCTCTGAACCTGGTTCCTGAAAAAATCAAATAATCATACCACAGGTTCATGCTTTAGTTAGCTTATAAGGTCAGTATGCAAAGATTTCCTTTGCCTTACAATGAGGCTCCCTGACAAAATGTGAGAGATCAGTAACTCACTCTCCCTCTGCTGTGTTGTAGAGGTAGAATCTCAGAGTCTACATGTTGGACATTGCGTTCCACATGTCTAGTCAATTAGCCAAAAGTATCAGTCAGCCTAATTCCTGGGCCTTGAAGAAGAAACTTCTGGCAGAAGTTGACCAAGGCAAGGCTTTCTCCTTTATATAACACCAGTTTGATTTTTGCTCTTCTTCATATACAAAGATAATGCGACCCACCCACTGTCCCTAAATTTTACTTTAAATTGATTAGGTGCTCAGGTATCCCAGTCATTTCCAAGGTGAAAGTCTGAGGCAGTGAGGATAAGAGCGAACTCATTCACTCATAGGGGGTTATAGCCTTACTTTAACTGTACTGCTCCTTAACTAACCAGTTCCTGGCAAGGCAGAAGGGACTTCAGTTTTCGGTCTTAGTATCATTTTCAATGCAATTCAAATTATTCAGTGCAGTCTTTCCTGCTCCCACCTGCTGCCATATATATGAATTCCCTGCTTCTTCTGCCCCTCTGTGAAGTGTGCGGTGAAATGAACTTAGTTTCATTTCCCTCACACACAGCAGTCAATGACTCCCCGTTGGTGCAGTAAGACGAGGCAAGTGTAGAGCATTCCAGACACTTGACTATTGGGATCTGTCCTATATAAATCCTTTTGACCCCCTCACCCTAGGTCATCACCCAAGTGACCTGGTAACATCTACAGAAGAAATATCAAAGTTAGAGACTGACCCCTTTCCCCGCTCCCAGCACAGAAATATTACCCAATCTATCAGGAAAGGAACTTAGCTGAGCTCAGTTGGAAGCTGCTCTTTGCATGCCTCCTGTGTTTACTTCTAATGACTTTCCTTTGGCATTTAGGAAAGCTGCACTTTGCTGTCAGTGGACCCCTTAACTCACTGAGGATGGGCTGAGATGGGCATGCTGTCTTGGTTTATGAAGTAGCAACAGTGTCTTCTTATAGTCACTACAATATTAAGGTCAGTGCTTTCAGAGGAAAAAAAAATCTTTTAGGCCTTAAAAAAAGACATCAAATCTCTTTCATGATAAGCTTGTACCCCTGCAGCACATAATACCTCAGACCTGGAATATTGATGGCAGAAGAAAATGCATAGTGAAGAAGGTGATCCCAGGAAGACAGTTCAGGGGAATTTCATGTCTGCCCTCACAGGAAATGTGCCATTGTTAACTTCTGATATTTACAAAGAAACAGCATCATTTCCACTTAGAGTTTTTGGTCCACCGTATAGCACCCTTCTATGTATGGGGTTTTTGTGTCTAGCCCATTGAGTTTTAAGGGATGGGCAAGTTTGTTGCTGTGCGTGCTTGGGAGATGCACAGGCAGGGGTTGGTGTGAGGACAAGAGTAGATCAAAATAGGGCAGGGCACATGTGTGGTTTAGAAAAAAAAATTCAGTATTGTGGCAAAAGTAAAGTTTGATAAATTTTTCTTGTCTCATGGAAATCAGTAGTACATACACTAGCTTCTTTATATCAGGGATTCTCAAATGGCCAGGTGGCAAGCTTCTCTAAGAGGATTTATCACAACAAAGGGAAAAGTGATGCTTTATGTTTATTAAAAGGAGCTAAGAGTTAAAAACAGATTGAGAAAATCAGCTTTATCTCTCATGCATTTTCCCTCTGGTAGTGTTTTAAATTCACCCGTGTCCTGCATTGAAGAATAAGAGTGCCATGTCTGAGAGCACCTTGCCTTTGTAAAGAGCTGAGCTCAGGGTTTATTCATTCATAAGCTGTTCATTTTTTCCCCATTGCCTTTTCATTGCCTCCCTTTTTAAGCTTTGGTTATTTCTGCCTTGTTTACTGTTCTTAGTTGCTGAATTCTGTTATTTTGCATTTGGTGACTTCAGGTTACCTCTCAGTGTGTATGGGTCTGTGTGTGTCTGCTTGTTTTTTTCTCTTTTGGGGGGTCTTTTTGTCTTGGTCTCTCAATCTCTCTTTCATTTTTTTTTTTACCTTTTTGTCTTTATCTGTGTCTTTTCTTTGTATCTATCACTCTTTTACACACAACCTAGTGTAAAAGTCTATCCCTTGGCCAAGCTTCTTAGTTACCTTAGCTACTTTATGGGGTAGAAAAGGGAATCATGATGTTTCACTTATCTGAAGTTCCTACTCAGTCCTTTGCCTTCTCCATACATAACATCTCTTAACCTAGAGATTGGCAAACTGGGGCCCACATGCCAAATATAGTCTTGTTTTTGTAAAGAAAGTTTTGTGAAATATTTATTATCTGACCCTTTGCAGAAATGTTTGCTGCTTTCCTTCTTAACAAATGGTACTTTACTGGGCATCAAAATTGTACGGGAAGAGTGTTAAAATATAGATTTCTAAAATCCATCACCAAAGATACCCATTCAGTTTATTTGGAGTACTTATACTAATCTGCATTTTCAACTAGCAGTTTCTTGTGATCAGGCATATTTGGAAAATGCTGAAAATGCACACATTGCACAAATATGGACTCTGAATTCAGAGATTCCCAGCTGAGCATGTGTGCAAATAAACATAGAAGGTGACCCTATTTTAAACACAACTATAGCCTTTTATTTGCCTTTTTGTCCAAAATTAGGAAAGAGTGTGTTGTACCTATGTTACTTTCTCTTTTGTTTGAGAGCTGCTGCTGTGATTTAGGACCTTGCTATTCAAAGTATGGCCCACAGACCAGTCACCAACCAGAGATACATCATCAGGAAGCCTGTTAGAAATTCAGCGTCCCAGGCTGTACCTAGTGAATAAGAATCTGTACTTTTACAAAATCCCCAGATACTTCATATGTATATTGATCTTTGAGAAACACTGATCTCGAGGGAAACAAACAAGTACATCCCAGGTGGATATACTCAAGGACACATGGTCAGTCCCTAACCATGTGTCCTTGAGTATATCCACCTGGGATGTACTATGCAATGGCAAGATGAGAATATGCTTTTAATTGAGAGGATACTGTGCTAAAACCCTTGATTGATCAGGTGTGATGTCTCATGCCTGTAATTCCAGCATTTTGGGAGGTTGAGGTGGGAGGATTGCTTGAGCGCAAGAATCCGAGATCAGCCTGTACAATACTCTCTCTAAAAAAATAAAAAATAAATTAGCAAGGCATGGTGATGTGTGCCTATAGTCCCAGCCACTTAGGAAGCTGAGGTGAGAGGATTGCCTGGGTCCAAGAAGTCGAGGCTGCGGTGAGCTGTGATGATGCCATTGCACTCAAGCATGGGTGACAGAGTGAGATCCCAACTCAAAACCTTAATCTTTTAATTATTACCAGTGTGACTTTGCTCATGGCACTTCTCTCAGTATTGTTTTCACATCTGCAATGGGGAGTAGATAACACCTGCCTCCAACTGATATGAACTTCTGTGGGATGATATATGTAAAATACCTGAAGGATAGTAGATGCAAAATGAACGTTCACTTTATCCTTACCTCAGTTTTTTTCCAACTGTAAACTGAGAGGAAAGGTTTTTTTTTTTCCTTTGAGTTGGAGTCTCACTCTGTCACCCAGACTGGAGTGCAGTGGCCGCTCCTGGCCACCGCAGCCTCGAC
>NW_006992299.1:0-413 GCF_000164805.1 Carlito syrichta | reverse complement strand
GAGGTCAGGCCCGGGAACTTCAGTCCCACGCAAGGCCAGATATTGCACCCCCCCCCCACTGCTGCCATTCTACTCGTGTGTGGAAGTCTCCAATCCCAGCCCCCTCCAGATCCCTCCCCGGCTGCATTGTCTCCAGCCTGGGCACCCGGCACCAAGCCGCCGGTCACACAGGGAGGCTCTGGGTGCCCACCCCTCAGACACGCCAGTTCCATTTCTGGCTGAAGTACTCTGTAGGGTCCCAGCGCCACTCTCGCCGCTTACAGCCTGCCCTTTGGAACTTTGGAGCTCTGGAACTCCGGGTCCACCCTGGCTGAGGCACTCAGCATGAGACCCCCAAACCAGAGGACCCAGACAAGCGGAGAAAAACAGATCTGCTTAAACTGCCTTGCCATTCTCTAGGCAGAGACTTCCAT
>NW_006992298.1:0-768 GCF_000164805.1 Carlito syrichta | reverse complement strand
TTCTTTTCAGTACACTTCAGTTCCTTGTAGATCCAGGATGTTAAGCCTTTGTCAGACCTAGAGTTGGCAAATACTTTTTCCCAGTCTGTAGGCTGTCTCCCTGCTCTCTTGATGGTTTCTTTGGCTTTGCAGAAGCTTGTCAGTTTAATAAGGTCCCATTTGTCTATCTTCTCTCTTAAGTCCTGTGGGTCTCGGGTTTGTACAGGAATTGGATGCCAGTTCCGATTTCCATGAGAGTATTTCCTTCCTTTTCTAAGGTTCTTATGGTTTGAGGTTTTACATTTAGGTCTCTGATCCATTTGGAGTTAACCTTTGTGCATGGGGATAGATAGGGGTCCTGTGTCAATCTTCTGCATGTGGTCAGGCAATTTTCCCAGCACCATTTACTGAACAGGTTCTCCTCTCCCCATTGGTAGGTGGTGGGGGCTTTGTCGAAGATGAGTTGGTTGAGAAATTGAGGTTTTGCTTCTGGAATCTCAATTCTGTTCCATTGATCTATATGCCTGTTCCTGTACCAATACCAAGCTGTTTTGATGATTGTAGCTTTATACTAAAGTTTGAAATCTGGTTTTGTGATACCACCTGCTTTGTTTTTTTTGCTGAGGATTGTTCTGGCTATTCTTGGATGTTTGTGTTTCCATATGAATTCCTGTGTTGTTTTTTCTAGGTCTGAGAAGAATGTTGTTGGTAATTTAATGAGTATTGCATTGAATTTGTAGATTGCCTTAGGTAAGATGGACATCTTCACAATGTTGATTCTTGAATCCA
>NW_006992297.1:0-763 GCF_000164805.1 Carlito syrichta | reverse complement strand
GTTTTGTTTTGGCATCTGTTGATGTATTTAATTGCATTTATGGTTTTACGAATGTTGAACCAGCCTTGCATCCCAGGAATGAAGCGTATTTGGTCATGATGGATGATTTTTGAGATGTATTGTTGAATTCGGTTTGCTAGGATCTTGTTGAGGATTTTAGCATCTATGTTCATCAAAGATATTGGCCTGTAGTTCTCTTTCTTTGTTGGATCTTTACCTGGCTTGGGTATCAATGTGATGTTGGCTTCGTAAAATGATCTGGGGAGAGTTCCATCTTTTTCAATCGCCTGGAATACCTTCAGTAGGATTGGTATCAGCTCCTCCTTAAATGTCTTGTAGAATTCTGCTGGAAAGCCATCTGGACCAGGGCTTTTTTTTGTAGGAAGTTTTCTTATTACGTAGTCGATTTCCTTGATTGTTATTTGTTGGGAGCCAACATATGGATCGATATGGCCAAGGCCTATGAAGGCCTATTCAGAAGCTCGCCTCGGAGACAAGGATATAACATCAAGTGTGTACATATGAATGGTAACCAGTGTATTTAAGATAGCTAAGATTTTCAATATTGGACTTATTCTATTTTATGAGAAACGTGCAGCAGAATTACTTTAAAATCTCTTTTTTTCTAAACTGTCTTTCCTCTTAAGATTTTTTAGCTGTCATTTCCTGGTATTATTTCCTGGTATACTGGTTTTTCAGAATGTTGTTTCACCTCAGGTTAAAACATTATAATTGCTATAATAGTTTTGTTATGTTGCCTTTG
>NW_006992296.1:0-5872 GCF_000164805.1 Carlito syrichta | reverse complement strand
AGAAAATAAGCAGATTATCTGAAAAGAGTGGTTCAAATGCAATAAAAATTTATCTTTGATTTCCTTATAGGTCAAGTGGGTATTGTCATTTGGCAGACAAAAATCCTCCAGAGGTTGTGTCAGTTATCCGGAATCTTTCATCTCTTGGCTCCGGCACCCCTGAGCTGAGGGCATTATCACTGTCTGCAACCAACCTGCACAAGGAAAAGGACACAGAGAGATGGCATACCTGTTTTCAAAAGTTCCAGCCTAAAAATGGTGCAAATAGTTTCCACTTCCTTTCCATTGGCTGAAACAAACCCCTATGCCACACCTCACTGCAAGATGTTGAAAAACCCAGCCAAGTTATGTGCCCAGGACCAGGAGAAAAACATGGATTTGGACAAAAAGCTAGTAGTCTCTCTCAGATAGTAGTAACTAAGAATTTCAAATAATTAAATTTAAATGCCATAAGTAAAAAAACCACTAACTCCTCCTGTATTAGGGTTCTCAGGGGGAAAAAAGTAAATAAGATATATATATCCCCCTCTCCATTCCCCAAATAAAAAGATTATATATATATATTTGGAAAGAGAGATTGAGAAATTTATTATGAGGAAGTAGCTCACGTAATTATGACATCTGAAATTCCCAAGATCTGCAATCAGCAAGTTGGAGGTCCAGGAAGCTGATGGTGTAGTTCCAGTATGAAGATAGAAATTTCCCCTTACTTAAGGGAAGATCAGTTCTTTTGTTCTCTTCAGGCGTCCAATAGATCAAGGCCCATCCAAATTAGGGATGACATTAGGCTTATCTCTGTCCACCAATTCAAATATTGATCACATCCAGAACACCCTCAGAGACATATCTAAAATAATATCTGACCAAATATGTGGGCACCTCCTGGCCCAGCAAAGTTGACACATAAAGTTACCTATCACATGCCCCATCTGAAATAAATTATTCAGCTTTTATTCTCAGCTTCTTGCATGCTTTCCCACACCTAATCTTTGATGTATACTTTGGAACTCTACACTTATTGTTGCTGAATCAATATTTTGACATGCTATATATTCTGTGTTAGTAATAGCTCTTTTTATATTTGCATGTCTTTTCAGTCTATAATTATATAATCACTTATTCTTCATACATATTATATTAAACTTCTTCAATTATTCATTCTAGTCCTTCTACACTCCCTTGAGGTATTTTGATTTGGCTCAGTCTTCTGGAATATATCTTTCCACAGGGTTAGGGCTTCTAACTGTGGCCAGAATTTGGCAGAACACCCAATTAAATTGTGTGCTTTTACATAAAAGACAAGAGTGGTTGTTTTTCTGGACACAAAGGACTCTCAAACCATGATTAGATCAAAACAAAGAAACCAGAAATATATTTCATGAGGGAATAAAAATGTGCAAAAATGCAATTCTGCCTGCCCGTAAATGACACAATTATAAGATATCTTCCTTTGTTATTAATTTCTGTTTTTGTAATTACAAAATAAAACATGAATACATACTGGTAAGTCAAACAAAAAATAAATCCAAGCATACAGATGAAATTGGAAGCTCCTCTATTAACAAATATTGAATTTACAAATTCTCATAGATATAATGAAAACTACTTTTCAAAGTAAAAGGGCATCGAGTCTGCCAGTGACAGATATTATGATTCTTTTTTGCCCAGGTCTTCATGTTGATCAGTCTACAATATCATGCTTATGCTTAGTGTTTAGATATCTTTTTTATTTTTTTTTGAGACAGTGTCTCACTCTGTCACCCAGGCTGGAATGCAGTGGCACAATCATGGCTCACCACAACCTCGACCTGCAGGTTCAAGCGTTTATTCACTTTAGCCTCCTGAGTAACAGGGACTACAGGCCTGTGCCACCACACCCAGATCATTATTGGGTTTTTTGTAGAGATAAGGTCTCACTATGTTTTCCATACTTGTCTCAAACCTGGGCTCATGCAATTCTTCTGCCTTGGACTCGCAAAGTGCTATGATTACTGGTGTGAGCCGTCATTCTCAGCCAGTGTTTAGATATCATACAAGTATTATTGATACCATAACATCTGATCAGTAAAATAGCAGCACGGATATTGAAAAGGTTATTAAGGAAAGGCATATTAATACAAAGGAAACAAATGGGAGATTTATAGAAATGAAAATGGAGTGGATGAAGAAAGTGCCACATGTACCCTGCATGAATTACCAGAGAATGTGGATGATTTTGAAGTAAGAATGAATTGTGTAAGACCAGAAGAGAATTGTGTCTATGGAATCTACTGTATTTATCAAAAAGAAAGGCGGTGGGGAAGCTAACTAAGTGAGTTGGGGAAAAAAACCTTGGAGTCTGTGACAATAGAATCAATATCAAAACCAGATGCCCACCCACCCACTCATGTTAATTGATATGAGAATTTAAGAATGAGTACAGTTGTAAAAGAGTGGCTGCTGACTCTTTTGACTCAGAGATTATTCCCACCTGGGTTTCAGGCATATCTGAATCAGCATACCATCAATGTGAGTGGCAAACTAGCATATGTAGACTTCAAACTGCTGAAGAATAATGTGTGACACTAGCAAAGCTTATGCAGGAAGAGAAAAATACCTGCCTTTACTGATTTCCAAGGAAGACAAAATTTATCTATTTGGGGGAAATAAATCTGCTAGAAAATATATGTGTAAGAAGGAGAAGAATATGCCTGCTCTTCAAGCTTCAAAGAAATTGATTCACATTTGTGTTAGGCAGAACGGCAATGAGGACCACAAGTTTAAATATGTCTTAGTTACTTTGGATTTAAAAGCATTTGGGTTTATAAACATCCTTTCGGAACCTAATCTATGCCAAAGTGTAACCTTGCCCTAAGTCACCATTGTTAACAGTTTGATAGACACTCGTCTTTTTTCTATTATAAATAAAAATTAGATTATACAGTAAATAGTATTATTTACCAAATTCATTTTGGCACAAAAAAAATTAGAAGATTTTTCCTATCAATACACATAGGTTTACTCCATTCCTTTTAATGACCATAGAATCTGCATATAGTGCATCTACAAGAAGATATTAAGCAATTCCTCTACTGACAGATATATAGGTTATTTTCAATTTGGGAGTGTGCATGTGTATATATGCATATATGTGTGCTTGTGTATTTACATATGTGTGGGTTTGAGTGTGTGTGTGTATACACACACACAGAAGAATTGCTGGGTCAAATGATACATACATTTCCTGATTTGGAAAAGTCAACATCTGTAGCAATTTATACTTTTACCCACAATTAGCTTTAAATTTTTTATTTTGAGAAAATAGTACATTTACAGAAAATTTACAAGGTTAATGCATAAAGCTTTCAAATACCTTTTAAAAAGATTTACCAATTTTTAACATTTTGCCATGTCACATTTATTTTTTCATTCTCTTTTTTCCTTACTTTTCCTCATTCTTTCTAATTTCAGAGTTGTTTGTATCTATTATGTTAATTTCTCCTCTAATATTTATTGTGTATTAAAAAAAGAATATTCTCTTAAGTTACCATGATTCAATTATCAAGTTAGAAATTTTAACATTGACATAACACTTATCTACAGCTTATATTCTAATTTTGTCAATTGTCCCAATAATGTTCTTTAAGACTTTTTTTTTCTTCAGTACATAATCCAGTTTGGAATTATGTATTGCATTGAATTATTAAAGCTCTTTAGTTTCCTTTAAACTAGAAACAATCTTTAGCCTTTCTTTATTTCTCATCACAAACAGTTTTGTAAAACATGGCAGGTATAGGTCATTCCTCAACTGGGTTGGCCTGATGCTTCCTCATGTCTAGAGTCATGTTATTCATTCTTGGCTGAAATATAATAAAAATGTTCTTAGAAAATTACACCCAAAGGCATATTATGTGATTCTGTCCCCTCATTGGTGTCTTTAACTTTGCTCATGTAATAAAGTTGTAGTCCAATTTGTTTGTGTAGTTACTATTATCACTTGTAACTCTTAAATTATCTGACACTTTCAGATAATGCAAATATCCTATTCTTCATCAGACTTTCATCTTCCAGCATAGTATCTGTTAACAATTATTATCTGAATGTGTCTTTAGTACAATGATTTTCCAGTTCTACCATTCCCTCCATATTTATCAGTTGGCATTTTACTAAAGGAAGATCATTTTATTTTCATCCATCTATCTATCTATATTGTTATCTTCCTTTCCATCTTTCCATCATTCTTTTCATTCATCTATTAATCCATCCATCCATCCATCCATCCACTATTCTACTTACTTTCAGTGTAGATTCATCAATTACTATTTTATTTACTGGGTTATAATACAGTACTATCCTTACTTATTTTGATTTTTATTTTTCCCTAGGTCTGGCCAGTGAAATCTCCTTGAAGCAAGTTTGTGTATCATTTTACATATAGAGACTTATCTTTATCCTTTTGATAAGTCTCTATATGTTGTTTTTAGTACTCACTTACCTTTTGGCACAACAAAATGCTTCAAGCTCTTGAAACTTCTGAGTCCCTGCATTGGAATTATTCATTTCTCCAGGGAGTCTTGGCTTATTCAGCTTAAGTTTCTGCAGGTTGGGAAATTTGAGTGCATGGCCCTGGCATCCCTCCTGGATTATAACCTGGCAGAAAAGGTCAAAGGGGAAGCAGACACATACCAAGAAGCAAAACCCAAGGAGAGTCCTGGCTTTATAAAAACCCACTTTCATGAGAACTAATCCAGTCTTCTCAGAGCAAGACCCTACTCACTACTACAAGAATAGCACCAACCCATTCATGAGAAATCTAACCCCATGACCCAATCAATTTCCCACTGGGCCCCCACATCCCAACCACCATCACATTGGGAGTCAAATTTTGTCATGAGTTATGGTGGGGAGAACCTCTAACCCAAGCAAGGTCTTTTTCCCATTATTTAATTGGATTGTTTTCTTGCTCTTGAGTTGCTTGAGTTCCTAGTGTACTTTTGATGTTAACCTCTTGTAGATGTATAATCTGCAACTCTTTTCTCCCATTTTATAAAGAAAAGACTGCAATTTTGTCTCTTAAGTCTGTTGATTGTTTTCTTCACTGTGCAGAATCTTTTGAATCTGGTGTAATCCCACTTGTCTGTTTTTGCTTTTGTTGCCAGTACTTTTTGGGGTCATATCCAAAACAATTATTGCCCAGAACAAAGTCATGAAGCTTTTCTTCTACCTTTTCTTCTAGCAGTCTTACATTAAGTTTTTAATCCATACTGAGTTGATTTTTGTATACGGGTAAGATAATTTCATTTTTATGCATGTGGATATCCAGTTTTCCTTCACCACTTATTGAAGAGATTATCCTTTCTTTCCCCATTGTGTGTTCTGAACACCTCTGTCAAAAATCAGTTGGTTGTAAATGCATGGGTTTATCTTGGGGCTTTCTATTCTGGTCCATTGCTCTATGTTTCTGGTGTTATGCCACCTTCTGTTTTCCTACTGTTTTGGTAATTATAACTTTGTGATATATCTTCCAGTCAAGTAATGTGATGCAGACAACTTTGTTTCTTTAATTTTGTATTTTGGTTTTTTTTGCACAGATTGCTTCGGCTATTCAGTGTCTTTTGTAGTTCCATACAAATTTTAGGATCATTTTTTCTATTTCTGTGAAGAATGTCATTGGTATTTTGATAGAGAATGCATCTGATGTGTAAATTGCTTTGAGTCATATGAACATTTTAACAACATTAGTTCTTCCCATCCATAAACATGAGATATATTTCTATTTGTCTTCTTCAATTTCTTTCATCAATATCTTATAATTTTCAGTGTATAGATCTTTTGCTTCCTTTGTTAAATTTATTTTCAAGTTTTCTAATAACTATTATAGGTAGATTTTTAA
>NW_006992295.1:0-683 GCF_000164805.1 Carlito syrichta | reverse complement strand
GATACTGCTTGCATTGTTAGTGTCGTCTGATACTTCTTGCCTTGCTAGTGCCGTCTAATACTACTTGCCTTTTTAGTGCCGTCTGATACTACTTGCCTTCTTAGTGGCGTCTGGTACTACTTACCTTCTTAGTGTCGTCTGATACTAATTGCCTTCTTAGTGGCGTCTGGTACTAATTGCCTTATTAGTGCTGTCTGATGCTACTTGCCTTAGTGCCCTAAGACCCTACTTGCCTTATTAATGCCATCTGATCCTACTTGCCTTATTAGTGCCATATGATACTGTTTACCTTTTTGGTGCCGTCTGATCCTACTTGCCTTATTAGTGCCGTCTGATACTACTTGCCTTATTAGTGCCGTCTGATACTTCTTGCCTTACTATTGCAGTGTCATACTTCTCGCCTTATTAGTGCCTTCTGCTACTTCTTGCCTTATTAGTGCCATCTGATACTCTTTGCCATATAAGTGCCGTCTGATAATCCTTGCCTTATTAGTACTGTCTGATTCTTCTTTCCTTTTAGTGCCGTCTGATATTCCTTGCCTTATTAGTTCCGTCTGATATTGCTTGCGTTATTTGTGCCATCTGATACTTCTTGCCTTGTAATTGCCATCTGATACTACTTGCCTTATTAGTGCCGTCTGATACTACTTGCCTTATTAGTACCGTCTGATACTACTTGCCTT
>NW_006992294.1:0-450 GCF_000164805.1 Carlito syrichta | reverse complement strand
ACAGAACAGATGGGCCTAGCTAGGGTGGCCATCGGGCACAAAGCGATCAAGGCAGCTCAGCAATGCCAGCCCAGGTTCCTGTCACCCTATCTTCCACCTTTGGGTGTGGGGAGGGCCCCCTCCTCTCCCGATCACTCCATTGACCCTGCCCATGCGGACCTTTCCCTGGGGAGCCAGGGACGTCCAAATTGATGCCAGAGTCTCCATTGGCAGAGCTGGGGTGTGGCAGCACGATCATGGCTCCTGGGGCCTGGACCGGCGGGGTTCAGGCTACTCCCCCCGCCTCAGCTCTGAGCAGCCAGGAACCCAGGGGCCACCACGTCTGACTCG
Organism: Carlito syrichta; assembly: GCF_000164805.1. Classification (NCBI taxonomy): domain Eukaryota; kingdom Metazoa; phylum Chordata; class Mammalia; order Primates; family Tarsiidae; genus Carlito; species Carlito syrichta. The sequence goes on along the minus strand of NW_006992294.1, from coordinate 120 downwards.
ATTTTGGGGACCTCTCAACGAGATGAGTTCTGGCCAAGTCACTCGGGCTGGTCTCTGACCGCTGGGGTCACGAAGCCTCACATCTTGGCCTCCCAAGGGGTGGGGTTGATGGCCGTGAGC
>NW_006992293.1:0-558 GCF_000164805.1 Carlito syrichta | reverse complement strand
CCCACCTTGACAGGGAGTAGGGTAACCTGGAGGCATTCCATCAGGCTGACCTCAGCAGTCACTACTGCCCCAGATTGCAGGGCCACTCAGGGCACAAGTTCACGACCGCTCCCGACTTGCTACCTCCAGTCTCACACCCACTTTCTAAGAGTAGACGGTTTTCCTGAGAACTCAGCAGATCACACCATCTCAGAGTCCTTAGCACTTCCACAGGGAGGCGAGACTTTAGAGGGACAAGGCCACGTTTACTCGGTGGGCTCCATGTACCAGGAAGAGAAGATCACCAGAGCCAGGCTGCAGGCATTCTGTTCCATGTTGAGGTTCTCTGTGGGACAACAGGGCATTATCTTGGTCTCAGGCACCTGTGTGGGGAAAACAGGCTGCCCAGGGACCCTCCCTTTCAGTCAGGCTGGGAAGAACACCAGGAAGGTGGGAGGTGGCTGTGCAGAAGGCCTGGGCCTGAGGGTGCCTCTTCTCCTTTTCAAGGGTCCATACCGAAAATCCCGTACAAAAATGAGAACAGAACCCTCTGAGGAGCAATTAAAAAGGTTAGACTCG
>NW_006992292.1:0-646 GCF_000164805.1 Carlito syrichta | reverse complement strand
GGATATCATCCAAGATGTCACTGGGAAAATATGTTAGCCACCAAGATGTTTTTAACCACCTGAAGCATTTTGCCAATGACCAGACTCCAAAAATCTTCCTTTACAAAAAATTTTTTAAAGCAGCAACAACAAAGGAACAGTACTTAATAAAGCAACTAAAATGAACAAGACACTGATTTCTGTTATTAATAGGCTTGGAGAGACAGTATCATTCATTAGGCTGATAACGTGGTAGCCATCTGGTATTTTCTTGAAAAAGGATATGAGTCCTAATCCAATCTCTTCCTTTTCCAGAAAAAAAAAATGCAGTCTTATCCAAGGACACTCCACAAGTCAGTGACAAAGAGGGGATTCAGCTCAGACAGTTTTGTCCTTCAGGTCTGTGCCTACAAACCCATATTTAATTCCAAAGCACTCCAATATGGCTGAAAACCACACAAAGCACCCAACTCTACATTTCAGAGAGAAACACAATCTCACACACACACACACACACACACACACACACATGGAGGCGGTTGAGGAGTCAAGACACACAGGCAGGGCACAGAAATGTGGTCTCAGAAAAACTTCAGTGCGGTTTTTTGTTGTTTTTTTTTTTTTTGGTGTGCACACTTCTTAATTTGCAAGGAAAGAGACATTGTAT
>NW_006992291.1:0-721 GCF_000164805.1 Carlito syrichta | reverse complement strand
AGAGGTTTATTATAGATGTTATGCAGGGTGGAAGTGAGGAGTGTGTAACTAGATGTTTTGGACAGAGTAAAAAGCAGAGTATAATGCATTCTACTCAGGCAAACTTTGCTGTTGACTTGAACCCTGGCGATAGGCTGTGGGGACGGTGAAAAGGAAGTCAAAAGGTAGAGCCGGCCAGGCTCCATGGCTCAGCCTGTAAACCCAGCACTTTGGAAGGCCAAGGTGAGTGAATTGCCTGAGCACGCAGTTCAAGATCAGCTCAGGTAATTTGAAGAGACCATGCCTTTACAACAAATAAATAAAAAATTAGCCGGGCATGGTAGCGTGCTCCTGTAGTTCTGGCTATTTGGAAGACTGAGGCAGAAGGATCACCAGAACCCAGTGGATAGACTCTAGGGTGGTGGTGAGCTGTACCACTGCACTCCAGCCTGGGCGATGGAGTGAGAATCCAACTGAAAAGAAAAGAAAAGAAAAGAAAAGGAATAAAAGGTAGAGCCAATAGGATCTGTTGATGAATTCCATGTGGGACATTAGGGAAAATCAAGAATGACTTGGAAATTTTTGTTCCGAATAGATTTCCATAAACATCCAAGTACTGTAATGGCAGAAATCAAGATTTTTTTGTGTGGATATTTCATGTTTGTGAGGCTTTTTTCAATATGCAAGCATGATTCTTGGCAAGGCAGTTGCAGATGCTGATCCAAACTTGAGAGAGAAATTA
>NW_006992290.1:0-661 GCF_000164805.1 Carlito syrichta | reverse complement strand
TGACTAGCAATCAGGCCAGCTATACAAGTCAGCTATTAAATTCAGGTTGCTAGTCAAATGACTATCTAGGCAACGAGATAATTAACTCAGTTGGTTAGTCAGCTGGCTAGCTAAATATGTCAGCTAGTTAATTCAGCTTACTAGCCAGCTAGCTAGCTAGGGAGAGAGCTAGTTAAGTCAGCTGGCTAACCAGCTGGCTCACTAGTTAAGTCATCTATTTTAGTCAGCTGGCTAGATTGTAGAGTCAACTAGTTAAGTCAACTGGCTATCCAGCAGGCTAGCTAGGTAAAAAGCTAGTTATGTCAGCTGGCTAGCAAGCGGGATAGCTAGTTAAGTCAGCTAGTTAATTCAACTGGCTCCCAGCTGGCTAGCTGTTAAAGACAGCTAGTTAATTCTGCTGACAGCTAGTTAAGTCAGTGTGCTGGCCAGCAAGTTAGCTAGGTAGGTAGGTAGTTAATTCAGCTGACAAGCCAGCACGTTATGTTTGTAGGTAGCTAGTTAAGTCAGCTGGCTAGCCATCAGACTATCTAGTTATGTCAGTTAGTTAAGTCAGCTGGCTATAATGCTGCCTAGCCAGGTAGCTAGCTAGTTAAGTATTCTGGCTAGCCAGCTGGCTACTTTGTTCATTCAGGTATTAAATCAGCTGGCTAGCCTGATGGCT
>NW_006992289.1:0-488 GCF_000164805.1 Carlito syrichta | reverse complement strand
CCCTCCACCCATCTCGTTCCCCAGGTTGAACCCACTTGCTTCCACCAGGACATGCGTTGGGGAAAGACAGGGAGTGACTCTCAAAACTTTGGGAGGTGGGGACGGCCGGGTGACTCACACATGTTTCCTTGGCACTTAGGGATGCCAAAATGGGAAGATGACCAGAGCCTGGGAGCTCAAGACCAGGTTGGACATGGTAGTAAGCCCCCACCTCGATCCCAGGAAAAACTCAGAAAACCTTGGGTGAGGGCAGGCTTTGGTGGGTGGACCACCTCCACCCCAGAGTTCAAGACCAGGAAGGAAGACCAGGGTGTCAACCAAATGAAAACATTGATTGCAGCAGTTTTGGTGACCTAGGCTGAGAGGATGGCCCGAGTCGGATGGTTTCAGAGCAGCCTGGGCAACCTAGTGAGGAAAGAAAAGAAAGAAAGAAAGAAAGAAAGAAAGAAAGAAAGAAAGAAAGAAAGAAAGAGAGAGAAAGGAATCCA
>NW_006992288.1:0-929 GCF_000164805.1 Carlito syrichta | reverse complement strand
TTATTAGTGTACTCTGATACTCTTACCATATTAGTGTCGTGAGATAGTACTTGAAATATTAGTGTTGTCTGATACTACTTGCGTTATTAGTGTCATCTGATACTACTTGACTTCCTAGTGTCATCTGATACTACTTGCTGTACTACTGTCGTCTGATACTACTAGCCTTATTAGTGTCGTCTGATACTACTTGCCTTAGAAGTGTCGTCTGATACTACTTGCCTTATTAGTGTTGTCTGATACTGCTTGCCTTATTAGTGTCATCTGATACTAATTGACTCATTAGTGTCGTCTCCTACTACTTACCTTATTAGTGTCTTATGATACTACTTGCCTTATTAGTGTCGTCTGATACTACTTGCCTCATTAGTGTCTTAAGATACTACTTGCCTTATTAGTGTCTTATGATACTACTTGCCTCACAAGTGTCTTATGATACTACTTGCATTAATAGTGTCTTATGGTACTACTTGATTTATTAGTGTCTTATGATACTACATGCCTTATTAGTGTCTTCTGATACTCTTGCCTTATTAGTGTCTTATGATACTACTTGCCTTATTAGTGTCTTCTGATACTCTTGCCTTATTAGTGTCTTATGATACTACTTGCCTTATTAGTGTCTTATGATACTACTTGCCTTATTTGTGTCTTATGATACTACTTGCCTTAATAGTGTCGTCTGATACTACTTGCCTTATTAGTGTCATCTCATACTACCTGCCTTATTAGTGTCGTCTGATACTACTAGTCGTATTATTGTTGTCTGATACTACTTGCCTTATTAGTGTCCTCTGATTCTTTTTTCTGTATAAGTGTTGAGAGATACTACTTGCCTTATTAGTGTCGTCTGATACTTCATGCCTTATTAGTGTCTTCTGATACTACTTGACTTCCCAGTGTCGTCTGATACTACTTGCCTTACTAGA
>NW_006992287.1:0-690 GCF_000164805.1 Carlito syrichta | reverse complement strand
GCTTAAGCATCTGAACTTAAATAATTAGCTAACTAGTGAGCAAAGATGACTTAGCAAGCTGAATTGCCTAGCTAGCTATTTAGCTAGCTCACTTAGCTAACTGACATAACTAGTTGGCTTTACAAAATAGCTAGCTGAATTAACAAGTTGGCTAATGAGTTAGATAACTTTTTTAACTAGTTGGCAAACGAGTTAAATAGATGACATAACGAGTTGGTTAATGAGTTAGCTAGTTGACTTAACTTGTCTGATGAGTCTGCCAACTAGTTAGCTGGGTTAACACGTTGGCTGCCTTCTCAGCTAACCTGCTTGCTGGCTTAACAAGTTGGCCGACTATTTGGCCAATGATTTAGCTTGGATAACTAGTTGGCTGAGGAATTGACTCCATAGTTAGCTCGGTTAAGTAGTTGGCTGCCTAGTTTGCTGACCTAATTATTCTGCCGACTAGTTGGCCGAATAATTAGCTGACCTAACTAGTCAGCCGAATGTTTAGCTGACCTAAATTGTCGGCTCCCAAGTTTGCCCACCAGTTGGCCGATTGGTTAGCTGACTTAACTAGTTGCCCAGCTAGTAGGCGAACCGGTTAGCTGACTTAACTACTTGGCGGGCCTGGGATCTGACAAGTGAGCTGACTTAACTAGTCAGCCAGTGAGTGAGCCAACTGGTCAGCTGAATTAACTATTCGACCAG
>NW_006992286.1:0-593 GCF_000164805.1 Carlito syrichta | reverse complement strand
AAAACCATTCACATGTCCCATCCTGTACGCTCTTTGAAAAATATTACATTTGATGCATATTAAAATAAATGATGCATATGTATGTATTATACATAAATATAACATCATATTCACAAAGTTACCTCAAGCATCCCAACAACTTTAGTTGCATCGACCTCTGGGTTCCTCTGTGTGACCTCCTTGAGGTGAAGATATCATGTTAAGCATTTCTTGGTTCTAGTCTTGAGTGTGCTGTGGTGATGTCTCAGGGAGCAGATGGGGAGGAGCCATTCTGTTTCTGCCTGAAATCATTGTTGCAGGAGACCAGGTGTGAGCCCAGGGAGTGACCTGGACATTTAGCTCTGAGAAGATGTATTTAGGTAACTGCTGAATTTATTTCCTCTCCTTGGGCTCAGTTTTCTTGTCTGTAAATGGAAAAGGCTGAATTAGGTGATCTCTAGGATCTCTTTCATCTGTTGATGCTTCAGTGGAACATTAATGTGTTCCACTGATAGCACCACTAAGATAGCATCAGTCTGCAGAAAAACTGTCCTCCATCTGACTGCTTCATCTGACTGCTGTGTCCAGTCACAGAATATTCCTCCTTGGGTGCC
>NW_006992285.1:0-745 GCF_000164805.1 Carlito syrichta | reverse complement strand
CACAAGAAATTTCTGTAGTGTGATGTAACTGAATCAAGGGATTTGGTACCAACATGCCATTTGATTCCTGGAGTACCTGATTATGGTCCTAGATATTCATAAGACTCAAAAGGATATTGGGCCAGATCCTCGATTACAACTATCAAGAGAATAGAATGTTCCTGGGGATCTGTAATGACCGATTAAGGGTATCTATGGAGCTAGTAGCTCTGAAAAATGCAGGGATCCTGAAATCAGATTGCTTATTAAATCTTATAAAAAGGTCCTGTAGATTCTGGCGAATGAGAAGTCCTAGAACCGGATTTCCTTTTCGTTCTCTGGAAGATGCCCTGATTTTTTCTCGTGATCTGGATTTAAAACCTCTGTATAAAAATAGGCAGATGCCCAGAAATTACCCAGGGTCGTGGAATCCATGAATTCTGCTTAGCCTTAAAAGTTCATAATATATATTTGGCAACCACAAAACACCAGGCCCCTATCGGAGTGGAAGGACAAACAGAAGTTTTAGGACTACAAGGTACATCTTAAGGCGATAGTTACATACAAATATGTCAATAAGATTCTATGGGTCCTAGAATTTGCCCTTTGTTGTCCCAAGGAACCCAACGGACTTGAGGGTCCACATTTTCGGTTACAAATATCAAGACTATTAGACGGTTGCTGAGAATTTATAATGACATAATTGTCATATCCAAGAGGCCTGTAGCCCTAAAGAATGTGTGGAAATAGAATCTCAGATTCCAGA
>NW_006992284.1:0-6069 GCF_000164805.1 Carlito syrichta | reverse complement strand
CACATTCCCCTTATAAATTCATTCTCCAAACATAACTTTTACATACAAATGACCTTTAGTCTGTCATCATAATTTTGGAATTTCATGGGAACTACCTTCATAGAAAGACATTTCTTAACAATTCTTAAGAGACACCTGAACTTCCATTTGATAGGGTTCTTATGCTTTAATTTTATCTCAAGAAATATTCTTGCCTCATTATTATGTCTTACCCACACTTACCTTTACTAATTTATGATATTTTCTTTTTTCTTCTTCAGAATCCTGTTTTGGTCTGGCAGATTAAGCAAATTGCTAATATTTAAAAACTAAAGTTTTCTTCATGAACCTGAAAGCAGCAATTTCTAAACAATTATTAAAAAAGAAAAAAGCTTTCTAATGTAGGGTAGAAGTACAGTTTTCAAATTTACCTGGAGTGCTTCCCACTTCTCTCCATGACTTGAAGGGGAAATAAAAACTTTAACCTTTTCCTTACGGTCATTTTTTTTTTTTACACCTGTTTGCTTCTTTACCTATCCTGCTGATTTCTAGTTTGGAAATTGCATTAACTACTAAGATAGTTGTAAGATAGTTAATCAGTGAGATAGTCTGGCTATTACAATTCTTGAACATAAGTGTAAATTACAATATAACAGCAACACCACAGTGAATTTTCTTTCCTTTTCTTTTTTTCTTTTAAGAGATAGGGTCTCGCTCTGTGGCCCAGGCCATAAAGCAGTGGCAAAATCAGAGCTCACTGCTACCTTGCACTGCTAGGCTCAAGCAATCCTCCTGCCTCAACTTTCCAAGTAGTAGGACTACAAATGTGTGCCGCTATGCTCAGGTATTTTTAAAACATCTTTGTAGAAATGACATCTCACTGTATTGTCCAGGCCCATCTCAAACTCCTGGAATCAAACACTTCCCCTGCCTCAGGCTCCCAAAGCACAGGATTACAGGTATGAGCCACCACAGCTTGTTGAATTTCCTCTTTAAAGACTCCAGATGTATCTTTGCATACTGAAGTCTCTTAGGCTTGGTAAGAGTATGCAATTTTAAGCTATAGATGTGCAACATTTAAATTAGCTGAATTTTGATAACCTCATGCTGCTTAAGTGTTTTTATTTTCCAATAAAAATATAAATAGCATGATCATCTGGCTTGGCTATGTCATATTTACCTGTAACAGAATATCTTAAGCTAGAATTCCAGTTGTTTAAATTTCTAACAAATAACATAAAAAGCAGCAGCAGTTATACTCTTCTCCTAAAAGTTTTATAGTTTCAAAACAGATTCATTTAAAGGATACAACCACCACAGCTTTTCCATAAAGAACAAAACCATTTGCATCTTTCAAGGCTTTTGCTGCTGTTTTTTTCATTTGGAAGTCCAATTAAAGCTTATCCCTTCATGCAGTCATCTTTCATCAGGAGTATATCAAACCTAGAAGTCAAAAGAGAGAGTGGTTTTCATTTTTAAAATGTTCATTTCAATGAAGTGAGGGTAAACATGTTAACAATCTAAAATGTTGCAACTTCAAAGTGAAAATGACTATACTCTCTGATGATCAATTATTCAGTTTTCTAAAATTATATATTGTATTCTGTTCTTTTTTGGTTTTATATATTTTTTATATTATTTTAAAGATGTGGGGTATAATTCAGGATTAGGTAGATAAGAGGTGATCATACAGGTAAAGTTTGGACCTCCCTTTGGTCCCCCCTTTGCCTGGTTTGAGATCAAGTACCGTTACTGAGGTTATATGTCCCCCACCCCCTGGCAGTTTCTGGCTCTGCCAGTCTCTTTCTGGTAGTATTACGGTAAATGTTCAGGGTCTGCTTGTGAGTGAGAACATGTGGTACTCTGTTCTTTCTTTCTATGATAGATCACTGAGTATTATAGAATCTAAATCCATACAAGCTGCTGCAAAGTCCATCTGTTTGTCCTTTTTTATGGCTGAGTAATATTCCATAGTGTATATGTACCACATTTTTTTTTATCCAGTCCAGTTTTGATGGGTAGCATTGTTGGTTCTATGTTTTTGCTATTGTGAATTGTGCTGCAATAGATATGCGTGTGCAGGTATCTTTTTTGTAGAATGATTTGAGTTCCTTGGGGGTATCTTCCCAGTAGGCATATTATTGGGTCACATGGATTTCTAGTTCTTTTAGAAATCGCCACACTGTTTTCCATAGAAGTTGCACTAGTTTACATTCCCACCAGCAGTGAAGAAGCGTTCCTTTATCTCTGCATCCTTGCCAGCACCTGTTTTTGCTTGTTTTATTGATGATAGCCATTCTTACTGGGGTTAGGTGATATCACAATGTGGTTTTGATTTGCATTTCTCTGATGATGAGTGAGGCTGAGTACTTTTTCATGTGTTTGTTTGCTGTCTGTATATCTTCTTTTGAAAAGTGTCTATTCATGTCTTTTGCCCATTTTTTAATGGGGCTGTTTTGTTTTTATCTTTTGGCATGTTTAAGTTCCTTGTGGATCCTAGATGTTAGGCCGTGAGATGTACACATGGCAAATATTTTTCCCCATTCTTGATTTCTTTTGCTTTGCAGAAGCTTTGCAGTTTAATAAGGTCCAACTTGTCTATCTTATCTCTTATGACATGGACATCTGGGGTTTTGATCAGTAATTGGTTGCCTACTCCAATTTCTGTAAGTGTGTCTTCTGCATTTTCTAAGATATTTGTAGTTTGAGGTTTTACATTTAGGTCTTTGATTCATTTAGAGTTGATTTTTGTGTATGATGATAGGTAGGGGTCCTGTTTCAATCTTCTGCGTGTGGTCAGCCAGTTTTTTCAGCACCATTTACTGAACAGATTCTCTGCTCCTTAGTGGTTATTGGTGGAGGCTTTGTGGAAGATGAGTTGGTTGAGAAATTGAGGTTTTGCTTCTGGAATCTCTATCCTGTTCCATTGGTCCATATGCCTGCTTTTGTACCAATACCAGTCTGTTTTGATTATTGTAGATTTATAGTAAAGTTTAAAGTCTGAAAGTGTGATATCTCCACTTTCTTTCTTTGTCAAGGATAATTTTGTCTATTTTTGGCCATTTATATTTCCACATGAATTTCTGCATGGTCATTTCCAAGTCTGAGAAGAATAATGTTGGTAATTTAATGGATATTGCACTGAATTTGTAGATTGCCTTTGGTAAGGTGAACATCTTAACAATGTTGATTCTTCCTATCCAAGAGCATGGAAGATTTTCCTGTTTGTTAATGTCTTATTGGGTTTCTTTGAGCAGTGATATGTTGTGTTCATTGTAAAGGTTTTTCACTTCTCTAGTTAAGGAAGATGCCGAGGTATTTCTTTCTTTCTTTTTTTTTATTTTGTAGCTATTGTGAATGGAATTGTTCTTTTTATTTGGTTCTCTACTGGTTTGTTGTTGGTGTATAAGAATGTGATTGTCTTTTGCACAATTAATTTGTATCCCAATACTTTGCCAAAGTCCTTTATCAGTGAAAGCAGATTCTTGATAGCTTCTCTCGGATTTTCCAAGTGTAGGATCATATCGTCAACAAAGAGTAATAACTTGACTTCCTCTTTTCCTATTTGGATACCCCAGATTTCCTTCTCTTGTGTAATTGCCCAAGCTAGGACTTCCAACACAATGTTGAACAAGAGGGGCGAGAGTAGGCAGCCTTGTCTTGTTCCAGTTTTCAGGGAAAATGTTTCCACTTTCTGTCAGTTTAACAATATAACTGGATTTTTCACTTACTTTTTTGAGGTATGTTCCTTCTATGACTACATGTTTGATGGGTGTTTTTTTTTTTAAGTTAAAGTCCCACTCTTGTCACCCAGGCTGGAGTGCAGTGGCATGCTGATGGCCACCGCAGCCTCGACCTGCTCGGCTTAGGTGATCCTTCCATCTCAACCTTCCAAGTAGTTTGAACTACAGATGCACACCACCATGCCTGGCTAGTTTTTGTGATTTATTGTAGAGATGAGGTCTCACCAAGTTTCCCAGGCTAGTCTCCAACTCCTAGATCAGGCAATCCCCTCACCTCAACCTCTCAAAGAGTTGGGATTACAGACCGATCCACCATGCCCAACCTGAGGGTTTTTATCAAGAAAGGATACTTGATTTTTTCAAAATCTTTTTCTGCAGTTCTTGTTTTTATATCTGTTGATGTATTTAATAACATTTATGGTCTTGAGGATGTTGAACCAACCCTGCATCCTGGAGATGAAACTTACTTGGTCATGGTGGATGATTTTTGAAATGTGTTTTTGGATCCGATTTGCTAGAATATTGTTGAGAATTTTTGCATCTTTGTTCATTAGGGATATTGGACTATAGTTCTCTTTTTTTTTCATTAGATCTTTACCCAGTTTGGGTATCAGTGTGACATTAACTTCATAAAATGATTTGGGGAGAACTCCCATCTTGCTCAATTACCTGGAATACTTTCAATAGGATTGGTATCAGCTCCTCCTTATACATTTGGTAGATATCTGCTCGAAAGCTGCCTAGTCCAGGGTTTTTATTTGCAGGTAGTTTTCTTATGATGAAATCAATTCCCTGAGTTGTTATTGGTCTCTTTAGGATCTCAACGTCTTCTTGTTTCAATCTTAGGAGGTTGTGTGATGTCAAAAAGTCCTCCATTTCATTTAGGTTATCAAGTTTGTTTCCATATGGATGTGCATAGTAATCTCTGATAATCTTTTGTATTCCTTTGGAGTCAGTTGTGATTTGATCTTTTGCATTTCTGATTGTGCTTATTTTTGCTTTTTCTCTTTTTTGTATTCTGTTCTAAAGCTGATTCTACATATAGGCACTAGGAGTTTATGATTTACTGATATCTATCTAAGAAATCTATTTATAAATATATTAATGTAACTTAAAATTACATTCCTAGCAACTATGAAAGCAAACTTAGGTTTTTATTTCATATTGTCTTGTTTTAAGAGTTTTTTGAAATCAATTTGGTACAATCTTCTCATGTGACAAAAAAACTATACAATGAAGAATAGAAGAGCTGACAGGAGTCAATCATAAGCAACTATAGAATTGCACAGTAGAAAAGAAACTCAATGATTATCTAATCAAAACCATCATTTTTGGTAGAGGCAATAGGATTGCTTGAACTCAAAGGTTTGAGACCAGCCTGAGCAACATGGTGAGACCTTGTCTCTACAATAAATAAAAAAATTAACTGAGCATAGTGGATCACGCCTTGGGTTTCAGCTACTTGGAAGGCTCAGGCGGAAGGATCACCTGAGCCCAGCAGGGAGAGACTGCAGTGGTTGTGAGCATGCCACTGTACTCCCGCCTGAGCAACAGGGTGAGACTCTGACTCAAAAAAAACAAACCAAAAAACCCCCCATCATTTTACAGGTGATTCCTCCAGAGATTGAGCAACTCTCCAAAGCAGATAAAGTCAGAGAGAGAAAAACAGATCAGATATTTTTATTCCTAATACAGTGATATATTATTCTATAATGTACTCATTTCTCAAAATTTTTCAGACAAAATTATACTCAAATATTCAGCATATTTGTAATAATACTGTAATTTACAACTGAAATACTGCCTCCTATTTGATATATGGAATAGCAAAATAAGACCAAACACAGAAAAATTCAATTAAAATGTTCAGTAAAATGCTTTTAGAAAATCACATGACAAGTCTCATGGGAAACAAGAAACATTTGGTATCCTAATAAGAAGGAATCTCTGCATGAATGAATATAAATGGAGAACTTTGAGGCATAGTTTTACTTGTGCATGCCTACCTAAAAAGATACACAAACCAGATGAGATTTTACAAACATTGATTTCTCTTGAAGAATACAACAAAATTAACTATCCTTCTCTATTTCACCTCCACTCAAATGTCTCTTGCCTTATCTTTTCTACTTCCTACTTTTAATTTATCGGACAGTCTTTCTTGCTTTGGGATTAACAAATATGGAATTTTAGAGAATGAAATTCTAACTCCAAACAATAGCTTTCCTATCATTTACAAATCCTATCCCTCCCTTTTGATTTCAAAAATTGAGAGCCTTGCTTAATGTAGTCCCTTTAAAACATGAGAATTTACTGTTTTACTTCAATAACACAACACGGTCTTGGG
>NW_006992283.1:0-556 GCF_000164805.1 Carlito syrichta | reverse complement strand
CACACATTATAAGAAACCGTAAATCAATGTATGTGAGATGTATACTGGCTTGGTCCAGGCTGGCAGGACATTTCCAAGGGGGCAGGGAAGAGACTGGAGGTGCATTAAAAGATTTCCTGAGCCAGGCATGGTGGCTTACACCTATAATACCAGCACTTTGGGGGCCAGGGTGAGAGGATTGCCTGAGTCCATGGGTTCAAGAGAAGCCTGGGCAACTTGGTGAGACCTCATCGTTACAATAAAAAAAAAACTAGCCGGGCATGGTGGCATAAACTTGTAGAGTTCCAGCTACTTGGAAGGCTGAAGCAGAAGGATTGACTAAGCCCAGCAGGTGGAGGTTGTGGTGAGTGTGAGTATGCCACTGCCCTTCAGCCTGGGTGATAGAGTGAGACTCCAACTCAAAAAAGGAAAAAAAAAATTCCTGACTCACAATTAGTGAGCTAGAGTTATTTAAGGAATTCTAGAAACAGTAAAGCTTGAGGAAGATAAGGGAGCTGAGTTTCTTGATATGTAAATGAAGCACCATGAAGGTTGGCAGAGTGGCAGGTAAGTATCT
>NW_006992282.1:0-746 GCF_000164805.1 Carlito syrichta | reverse complement strand
GTGTGAATTCAGAAAGTCCTCCATGTCCCTTAAGGTTTTCACGTTTGTTTCCATACAAGTGTATGTAATAGTCTCTAATGATCTTTTGTATTTCTTCAGGGTCAGATGTGACTTCATCTTTTGTGTTTCTGATTGTGCTTATTTGGTTTTTCTCTCGTTTTTTCTTGGTCCTTCTAGCAAGGGGACCATCGATCTTGTTTATCTTTTCAAAGAATCAGCTTTTTGTTTCATTGATTTTTTCTATTATATTTTTGTCTTCTATGTCCTGGATTTCGGCTTTTATTTTGGTGATCTGGATACTTCTGCAGAAATACAGGTTTCTGTGGTCTTGCTTTTCCAACTTCTTTAGGTGGCTTGTTAAGTTGTGTATTTCTTTTCCTTCCATTTTCTTCATGTGTGTTTGTAGGGATATAAATTCCCCTCTTACTACAGCTTTCAGAGCATCCCAGAGATTTTGGTAAGATGTTTCTGCATTTTCATTTGTTTCCAGGAATCTTTTGATCTCTGTTTTGATTTCATCATTGACCCAGGAGTTGTTTAGCATCATGCTGTTTAGTGTCCATGTCTTTGTGGATTTGGGGGGGACTTTTTTGGTGTCAATGTTTAGTTTTATTCCACTGTGGTCTGAGAAGGGGTATGGTAGAATTTCAGTCCTTTTAAATTTGCTTATGCTTGATTTATGGCCGAGTATGTGGTTGATCTTAGAATATGTTACATGTGGAGATGAGTAGAATGTGTATTTTGTG
>NW_006992281.1:0-820 GCF_000164805.1 Carlito syrichta | reverse complement strand
TTCAAGTAGATCCTAGAGCAGATGGAAATAACAGACATCTAGGAAACATTCTGTTGGGAGCCAACATCTATAGCTACATGGCTGAGGCCTGTAAAGGCCCATCTAGAAGATTGCCTCTGACATAGGATATCAGTTATACCTATAATATTGGCGTGTGATTAGAACATCACAAACACCAGTGTGCATACATGGCAGTAAAACTTACAAGTAAATATCAATATGCCTGATGGAAAGTGCACAGCAGAATTATTTTTCTCTGTCTTTCTAAGTTTTACTTCTTTCTAGATATTTTTTAACTTCTATTTCCTGGTAGACTGGGTAGTCAGCTCTTGTTCCCGAAAGCTGTTTCCCCTAGGGCTAAGATTAGAAACTAAATTACCATAATAGTTTTGTAGCCCTGCCCCTAGCCAGGCAGAATGTTTTCTTTTGTTTCGTTAATTACCGAAACTCTGTCTGCTTCAGCCCATGACCGCCATCATGGTGGCCATGCATTTCCTTGTTCAAGAGTGTGACAGCTACTATTTGATTTTTAGAGTAGACTTGTTAGGATAAAATATATACATATACACTCATAGTTGTGTAAATTTATGCTTGCTGTTTTGTTTCCTTTTGCTACATTATTCAAATATAATAGTTACTATAAGATTTATAAAAATTAATGATGAGGTATTAGCTTAATAGGATATAGCATAGTATTAAAGGTCAATCATTAGATTATATAAAAATTAAAGTTTAGACATATGAAACTCATATGAATTATAGTAAAGTTTGGTAGTTTAAGAATAAGTTTTAACTGAGTTATAAGGCATTATGTAAATCA
>NW_006992280.1:0-553 GCF_000164805.1 Carlito syrichta | reverse complement strand
TAGCTCAGCTAACTAGTCTGATGACAATTAATGTCAGCTAACTAGTCTACCAAATAGTCGGCCTACTAGTAGGACAGCAAACCAGGAGGCAACTAGTTAAACTTGCTAACTAGTGGGCCAACTCGTCAGTCAACTACTAAACCCAGCTAACTAGTCAACTGATATGTTGGCCGACTCGTTAAGCCAGCCAACAAGTAGTCCGAGTGGGCAGCTAACACGTTAAACAATCTAAGTAGTCAACAGACTCATCAGCCAATGAGTTAAGTCACTTAGCTAACTCATTAACCAACTAGTTACGTCAGCTAGTTAACTCGTTTACCAACTATTAAAAACAGTTACCTAACTCATTAACAAACTCGTTAAGTCAGCTACCTATCTCGTGAGCCAACTATTTAAGTCAGCTGGCCAAGTCAGCTAGCTAACCAGCTAGCTAACTCAGCTAGCTCACTAGTTAGCTAACTATTTAAGTCACATACTTAAGTCTGCTACCAAATTAAGTAGCTAATTATTAAAGCAGCTAGTTATTCAGCCATTTAAATAGTTAGGTAACTTT
>NW_006992279.1:0-714 GCF_000164805.1 Carlito syrichta | reverse complement strand
TGGAGTTCCTCTCTGGTCCACTCTGGTGGGACTGTGCCTCTGGACTCTGCAGCCCCTGCTGCCAGTGCCCTGTCAGGCACTGAAGTGGTGAGGCGAAGCCTGCAGCTGGCAATCTCTCCCACTGCAGTGGTGAGGCAGAGCCTGGGGTGGTAGTCTCTCCCTGCTGCTTCTTCACAGGAAAACTTTTGTCCATTTAAAAATATAAAATGGCACTCGGCTTCTGAGACCTGGGATGAGTCAGGGACCAAGCAGAGAAGCTGCAGCACCAGTTGTTGCACCAGAATGGCCCTGGCCACTTCTCACGAGCTCCCACTTAATCAGCCTCTCCCAGTCTTTTCTTCCCAGGAAGGGTTTTGTTGACAGAAAAAAAAAATGGCAATTGGCTTCTGCGACCTGGGAATCACTAGGGTCCAAGTTGAGCAGCTGCAGCTCCAGCCACTACACCAGGAGAGTCCTGGCCGCTAGCTCCCTACTCCTCACTCAGTCAGCCACTCACATGCCCACTCACTCACCAGCACGTACACAGATTTCACATACACTCATTCACTAACACTGGGACTCACATAGTCCGACTGGGTGAGCTGCCATCTTCCCAAATCAGGATATGCTGTCCATTCTGAAAAGAAATGTCATTTTGTGGCATATGACTATACCTGCGGCTCCCGACCCGAGGTCAGTGGCAGCTTATATGGTGGGACTGGACATCGTGTTTGC
>NW_006992278.1:0-702 GCF_000164805.1 Carlito syrichta | reverse complement strand
TAAAACGTTGGATGATGACTGGAAAGATAAACAGCAGAAAAAGAAACAATTACGCCAGCAGCAATGAAATTATAGATCAAATTCTAAATAGAATGAGAAGCCACAAATTGAGAAAGAGAAGAAGTAAATCTAGATGCTAGTTGAGAAACTGAAAGTGAGGAAAGATGTGCCTGAGAAACAACAGTAATCTGACTATGCAACTGTTGAATGTTTAGGGAAGAATTAGAAGACTGCCAAACTCCCATAAGATGCTTTTGAACATCAGTCCAAGTGACATTTTGACCCTCATATGGCAAAGGTGTACCACAAATCCATTTAAATTGAGCATGACAAGGTACAGACATCTGAACTTTAATATGTTGTATTTGATTTCCTATATATACTAATGCTGATTCTAAAGCATTCCATCTATCAATAATACTTTTATCTATCTGCTTTTGAGTAAATAAAGCTAAGCTAACATTTTGAGACAAGTCATTCACATGATTAGCTGTGTGAACTTCTTGAATTAGCGAAATTGCAAAAGCAGCCACAGATTCTATAATAGAAATTAGTGCAGAAATTCCCAAGATTAAAGCTGCAACAAACCTACAAAGCCTATTTAACATCGCTGTGGCTAGTTCTAAAATATAAATACCTGGAGAAGAATACCACAGTTCCGGTAGCTGAACAGGCACAAAAACGTAAGAAGGATGCTTTAAC
>NW_006992277.1:0-735 GCF_000164805.1 Carlito syrichta | reverse complement strand
ATCGAGGAATTTGTACCAATATACCTTTTGATTCTGGGGAATATGATTTTGGTCGTAGATGGTCCCAGGAAACAAAAGGAATTCTATGGACAAATCCTGATTAAAACTAATAAGAGAACCAGAATTATCCTTAGAATCTGTAATGACAGATTTTGCATATCCACGGAGCAAGTAGCTCTGAAAATGTAGGGACCCAGAGGCCCAGATTGCTCGTTAAACCACATCAAGAGGACCTGTAGATTCTGGAAAATGAGAACTCCTAGAACCGGATTTCCTTTTAATTCTCAGTAAGACGCCCTTATTTTTCCTATCGATTTGGATTCCAATTTCAGTATATCCAAAGACTGATGCCCAGAAGTTTCCTAGGGACGTGGATTCCTGGTTAACATTAAAAGTACATAGTAAACATTTGGCAAGTGCAAAAACTTTTGCAAAATAAAAAAAAAACACGTAAGGGGAAGGTTTACAGGGTTCACCTTAAGATGAGAGTTACATCCAAATATGGAAAGAAGATTCTATTTCTCCTGGAATCTGGCCTTAGTTGTTACAAAGAACCTAATGGACTTGGAGTGCCCAATACCCATTTACACCTCTTAAGAGGACCAGAATCTTGCTGGAGTCCTGAAATGACTGATTCATAAAATCCAAATCCTAAATTGTTCCTAAATTTTGGGGAGCTCGAAGATCTCTTTCTTGTTTGTCACATAGCAGGCAACCTGGTAATTTATTGGATTG
>NW_006992276.1:0-648 GCF_000164805.1 Carlito syrichta | reverse complement strand
GACTCCCTAGTGTTGTCTGATACTACTTGCCTAACTAGTATCGTCTGATACTACTAGCCCTTAATAGTGTCATATGATACTACTTGCCTTATTAGTGTCGTCTGATATTACTTTCCTTATTAGTGTCATCTGATACTGCTTGCCTTATTAGTGTCATCTATACTATTTGCCTTATTAGTGTCTTATGATACTACTTGCCTTATTAGTGTCGTCTGATACTACTTGCCTTATTAGTGTCTTAAGATACTACTTGTCTTTTTAGTGTCTTCTGATACTACTTGCCTCACAAGTGTCATATGATACTACTTGCATTAATAGTGTCTTATGGTACTACTTGACTTATTAGTGTCTTATGATACTACATGCCTTATTAGTGTTGTCTGATACGTCTTGTCTTATTAGTGTCTTATTTTACTATTTACTTTAATAGGGTCTTATGGTACTACATGGCTTATTAGTGTCTTCTCATACACTTGCCTTATTAGTGTCTTATGATACTACTTGCCTTATTAGTGTCTTATTATACTACTCGCCTTATTTGTGTCTTATGATACTACTTGCCTTAATAGTGTCATCTGATACTACTTGCCTTATTAGTGTCATCTCATACTACCTGCCTTATTAGTGTCGTCTGATACTACTAGTCGT
>NW_006992275.1:0-739 GCF_000164805.1 Carlito syrichta | reverse complement strand
CAGCCATAACTCAAAGAGCACATGTCACACCAGTCTAGCAAGGCAATGGTCCTTTACCTACAATCTTGAGTAAGATTAACAATTATGGCAATATAACAATTTATTGTGTGGTCATAATACTTTATAAACAATTCTGTTCATTAAAACAAATGAATTTACACAGCATAAATAAACCTTCAGATTCCACTGTATGCTCACTAGCTAAAACAGATTACAAGCATTCAATATTTCTGTTCTTATGATAGTGGGATATATGTGTGAATAGCCTTCTTCTGTTTTCAAAACTGAATATGATTATTTACTAAACATAATCTTACAAAATATACATTTTAAGAGTAATTATCTTTGCTCTGATGTCTAGAAAATATTTATTTTATTATATCAAATTACACTTATGGCTTGTAAGTATAGATACTATGAAGATGCATGAAGATATTAATGGTCTGGTCTCATTTTTTCATTAACATGTAAGTAGTAAGACAAATGATTTCTAAAACTCTCAATGATTCTTTGTCATTTATTTCCAGGGAAAACTGTCATTCTGAGAACTCACCTAATACCAAACTTACAATAATGCTCAATGTGAGCTACAAAAAACCTCTTCATTTCAATCTTTTAAAGGAGATTACATATCAGTGTTTCTTCATCCTCCATGAAAACATGAGATGACTGCTGGTGACCTACTATACAAGGACATTTCATAGCTCTATGAAATGTACCAACAACTGACCGCATGCTC
>NW_006992274.1:0-491 GCF_000164805.1 Carlito syrichta | reverse complement strand
CAGCAAGACACCAAGACATTTTCTGGTGACCTAGAAATCCAGTTGCTTGGATATCAAGAAAAAAAGACTCCCAAAAAGTTCTTTGGAATAAGAACAAAAAGATTCCTGGTTCCCTTTTCAAAAGACACACTAAAAATGTGGCGACCTTGAAGCCCAAATTGCTGATTAAACCTTATCAAGAGACCTTGTAGAATTAGGCGATTGAGAACTCCAAGACCCGAATTCCCTTTCCGTTTTCAGCAAGATGCCCTGATTTTCCCTGTCCATGTGGATTCCAAAACTCTGTATACAAAAATGCAGATGCCCACATGTTTCCTATGGACGTAGAATCAATGATTCCTGGGTACTTTTTAATAATTCGCATTAAATATTTGGCAACCACAAAACCCTTGACCTCTCTCCAAATCAACGAACAATCGAAAATCTTTGGATTACCAAGTTCATCTTAAGACCAGGGTTACATCCAAATATGGCAAGAAGATACATTTCTG
>NW_006992273.1:0-726 GCF_000164805.1 Carlito syrichta | reverse complement strand
AGTGCCATGTGATACTAATTGCCTAATAGTGCCGTCTGATACTACATGTCTTGTTACTGCCGTCTGATAGTACTTGCGATGTTAGGTTTGTCTCATACTCCTTGCCTTGTTAGTGCCGTCTGATCCTTCTTGCCTTATTATTGCCGTCTCATATACTTTCCTTGTTAGTGCCGTCTGATCCTTTTTGCCTTATTATTGCCATCTGATACTTCTTGCCTTATTAGTGCCGTCTGATACTACATGCCTTTTTAGTTTCGTCTGATATTACTTGCCTTATTAGTGCCGTCTGATACTACTTGCCTTTTTAGTGCCGTCTGATACTACTTGCCTTATTAATGCCGTCTGATCCTTCTTCCCTTATTACTGCCGTCTGATTCTACTTGCCTTATTAGTGCCCTCTGATACTACTAGCCATATTAGTGCCGTCTGATACTACTTGCCTTCTTAGTGCCGTTTGTTACTACTTGCCTTTTTAGTTTCGTATGATACCACTTGCCTTCTTAGTGTGGTCTGATATTCCTTGACTTCTTAGTGTCGTCTGATACTCCTTGCCTTCTTATTGTCGTCTGATACTACTTGCCTTCTTAGCGTCATCTTATACTACTTGAGTTGTGAGTGCCGTCTGATACTACTTGCATTGTTAATGCCATCTGATACTACTTTCCTTATTAGTGCCGTCTGATACTACTTGCCTTTTTAGTGCCGTCTGATACTACTTGCCTAATC
>NW_006992272.1:0-826 GCF_000164805.1 Carlito syrichta | reverse complement strand
GTCATAATGACTAGACCACCTCCCCAGAATGGTGCCCCCATTACTAGCCACATCTGCTATGGTGCACCAGTGACTGGCCTTCTCTGTTAGGGGTGCCCAAATGACTTTTCCTCCTCTGTGTTGGATGACCCAGTGATTGACATTCTTCTGTGATGATAACCTCAGTGACTGGTCTTTTTGTAATGGGTGGTTCAGTGACTGGGCCTATTCTGACTCTCCTATTTGATGAGTAACTCAGTGACTGTTCCACCTATATGATTGGTGTCTCATTAACACACACTTCTCCGTGATGTGTGCCCCAGTGCCTGACCCTCCCACATAATCATGCCCAGTGGTTTACCCTCCTTCTATTGGGTGCTCCAGTAACTGATCATCATCTGGGATAGTGCCTCAGTTACTACCTCTTCCTTGTGATGGGTGTCTCAGTGGCTGGATATGCTCTGTGTTGGATGCCCAAGAGAATGGCTCTCCTCTGTTATGAGTAGCAAAGAAATTAGCTCTCCTTTGTGATGAGTGACTGAGTAATTTTGCCTTCCCTTAATGGGTGTCCCAGCACCTGGCCCTGCTCTGTGGTGGGTGCCCCACTAACTACACTTACTTGTGATGGTTGCCCAGTGACTCTGCCTGCCCTGTGATGGGATCCCCAATAATGTCCCTCCTCTGCAATGTGGGTCACAGTGACTAGCCCTCCTATGTGAAAAAGCTCCATTAATGTAACTCTTTTGTGATTGGTGTCCCAGTCACTAGCTATCCTCTGTGATCATAGACACAGTGACTGGGTCTTCTTCATAATGTTTGCCTCAGAGACTAGCCCTCCTCCATTATG
>NW_006992271.1:0-2271 GCF_000164805.1 Carlito syrichta | reverse complement strand
TCCTCCTCCCTCCTTCCTTCTTCCCTTCCTTCCTTCCTTGGTAGTAAATGTATTTACTGGGATGGACCTAATAATCTCACTAGCATAGGCCTCTTTGTGTGCCATTTTGGGAGTTTCTCTAAGATAAGAATCTTGAAGATAGAATTAATTTCTAGAGGCGACTTCATAGCCTGTGCATGAGTGAGTTCTTTATCACCTGTCTCCAATTGGCATTCAATTAAGGGAAATCAAAGGGTGTGATTTGTTTTTCTGCTCCACTTGACAGTTGAACTAAATAACACTTGGTCTGAAATTCTGATTGAAGTTGTAGGAGGATGTGCTGTATTTAGTTTAATGCCCTTTAATTGCATCTTCTTTTCAGCTTGGATGCTGTCATTTTAAGGTTGGATCCAAGGTTTAACCTGTAGGGAGAGGAAGGAGTAATAACATCAGGATAGGCCAAAAGGAGCACTGCAGAGGAGAGCAAGGGAGTTGTAGACTAAGCTTTTCCAACAGTAATAGCTACAAACTTGACCTGTTATCCAGTTGTTTTATGCCTAAAAGTTTCACTTTGTTATCAATGTTTTAAATGCTCTTAAGCTTTAAGTGTAAACATTACACATGTAAGTTGATTTGGTTTTGTAATGAGAAATGGGAAGTCAGATGGTTTGTTCAGGAAGGGGTTATTTTTCATAGTTACCAGTGTCAACTAAGTAGTCATTCCACCTTTATTTGCGCTTTATGCCTAGTACTTGTCGGTTAATAGTATCATTTCTTTGTAGCCATTGAACCCAAGTATGTTTACAAAAGATAACTTTCTGTGGACATGCTTTGAATGGTATCCTACTGTTTATGTAAAAAGTTGATTCCAAATCATTGATTTCACAGAAGCATTTATGGATACTTTATTCTTTACTGCTTTTCAAATACATCCATGATCAAAAATTTATAGAGAAAAATCATATAATTTGAATTGTCTCGCTGTTTACTTATATAATATCTAATCTGTGTATAATAATACAATACCAAAGTCATTCCCTTATAATAATATTTACAAAGTAAATTTAGGAAAAGGAGACTTGTTCTTGATAATATCTATGGTTTCTATTCAGTACTCCTTAAATTTCCCTGAACCATGCATATAGAAAATACCTCTTCAAAACTTGAAAGAACAAGTTGAAAACCTTGTGTATATAAACTTGTTTGATTTTCTTTAAACTCCAATCGACTGAAAATTATATAGCACAACTACGGAGTTTTTCTACTAGGTGAATGATAAACAAGAAAATTAGACAGAAAAAAGTGACGAGCATGTGATATTGCCATGCTGATTTGCAAAGCATATTCCAGTAACACAAATATTTTAGTTTAAAAAATAAACATGTCAAGGAAGACTCTTTTGAAGGTATTTCTCTCTACAGTGTAAGCTTAAACATAGTGACAAATGATTATGTGTGTTGTCTAACACTTGCATATATTATATATATATATTATATATATATATCCACAAAATTGCTTAAATGATCATCAAAAATATGAAATAGGATGACATTCATATCACAAGGCCAAGGTATACAAATGGGAAAACTGAAATAATGAAGTGTTTTCAAGGCAACAGACTGTCAACAAGAACTGTAATCCATGGACATATCACAGATCCAGCAGAGAGGATATTAGATGGTATAACTCCACAGCCAGGAGTTATCAAGACCTTTATTATGTAGGACACTCCCACATTACAGCATCCTTTCAAATGTCCAGTTTTTGCTTTATGAATTGAGAGACATATAACTGTTCTAAGCATGCAATATGCCAGTCACTGGATTTGATTTGTTACAAGGAGCAGACTTGAATTCAACATTATGTGATTCTTTAAAAAAAAAAAAAAGTTGCAGGAGATATTTTCAGCACCTAATGGTATTATGAGTAAAGTTTTCATCTCCATCTTTTTTTATATATTCTTAAAAATATAACTAAAGGTTATATGTAATTTACAACTCAGCCATGAATTGATAAGAATTACATTGAGATTTAAATGTAATCCACAAATTGGGGCCGTTTGGTAACTTTATGGATGTGATAGATGTGAATTTTTATTTTCCCCTGCAACTCTTCTGCACAGTGGTTGCCCCGGTACTGTGATAGAACTATTTCATGGGAGTGCCAGAGCTTCTATGAATCACTTGACTCTTTTTCTCTGCCCCAGATTTTAGCCTGAGATTCGTTGGCATGTTAAAATTGCATCTGTTTGAAATGAGACCTGCAGTCCAGGATTCCCTGCTCTGTGAGGAA
>NW_006992270.1:0-524 GCF_000164805.1 Carlito syrichta | reverse complement strand
AAAGATAATACAAAAAAATCAATGAAAAAAAAAGCTGGTTCTTCGAAAGGATAAACAAGATCAATGGTCTCCCCTAGCTAGACTGACCAAGAAAAAGAGAGAAAAAACCCAAATAAGCACAATCAGAAACATAAAAGATGAAGTCACATCTGACCCTGAAGAAATACAACAGATCATTAGAGACTACTATGTACACCTGTATGGAAACAGACTTGAAAAACTCAAGGAAATGGAGGACTTTCTGTCATCACACAACCTGTCTAGGTTGAAACAAGAAGAAATTGAGACCCTAAATAGACCAATAACAATCAAGGAAATTGACTACATAATAAGAAAACTTCCTCCAAAAAAAGCCCTGGACCAGATGGCTTTCCAGCAGAATTCTACAAGACATTTAAGGAGGAGCTGATCCCAATCCTACTGAAGGTATTTCAGGCAATTTAGAAAGATGGAACTCTTCCCAAATCATTTTACAAAGCTAGCATCACATTGATACCCAAGCTAGGTAAAGACCCAACAAAGAA
>NW_006992269.1:0-543 GCF_000164805.1 Carlito syrichta | reverse complement strand
TTTTTATTTATTATACCCTTACAATAAAGTTTAAAGTCTGGGAGTGTGATACTGCCCACTTTGTTTTGTTGTTGTTGTTGTTTGTCTGTTTTTTTTGCTGATGATGGTTTTGGCTATTCATGGTCATTTATGTTTCCATATAAATTCCTGTATTGACATTTCCAGGTCCGAGTAGAATGCTGCTGGTAATTTGATGGGTATTGCATTAAATTTGTGGATTGACTTGGGTAGGATGGACATCTTAACAATGTTGATTCTTCCAGTACATGAACATGGATTATTTTTCCATTTGTTTGTGTTATCTTTTTCATCTTTGAGCAGTGTTTTGTAGTTTTCATTGTAAAGGCCTTTCATGTCTCTGGTTATGAAAATGCCAAGACATTTCTTTTTTTTCTTTTTTTTTTGGTTGCTATTGTGAATGGTATTGTGCTTTTTATTTGGGTTTCTCTTTGTTTATTGTTTGTATATAAAATGTAACTGTCTTTTGCACATTTATATTATAACCTGAGACTTTGCCAAAGTCCTTTATCAGTGCAACATTTC
>NW_006992268.1:0-737 GCF_000164805.1 Carlito syrichta | reverse complement strand
CGATTCCAAACTACTTTTGGGCCACGGGGCTCAGGAGGAGAAAATCCCTTACCTTAACTCTCCAGTCCCCAAATATTCCAGCCTTAGTCCAGGGAAGAAAAGTTCTCAAGTCTTTCTGGAGTGCTGAAGGGCTAAGCATTTTCTCAGAGTAAAATCACCTAAATCCTAGGTGGAAAAGAATTCTAGAAATACACAAGAAAAAAACAGAGACGATTAGTATCAATGCTTTCCTTGAAGAGATTTGGTAATGAGATATTTCATTCATTTAAAAAATAAGTACAGCCGAGTGCAGTAGCTCACACCTGTAATCCAAGCACTTTGGGAGGCAGAGGTGAGAGGACTGCCTGAGCCCACAGGTTCAAAACCAACCTAGACAACACAGCGTGACCTCATCTCTACAATAAAAAAAAAAATCAGCCAGGTATGGTGATGCATGCCTGTGGCTCCAGCTACTTGAAAGGCTTAGGCAGAAGGATTGCCTGAGCCCAGCAGGCTGAGGCTGCAGTGACCATGAGTGTGCCACTGTCCTCTAGCCTGGGTGACAGAGTGAGACTCCAACTCAGAAAAAAGACAAGTGATCATGTGTTAGGTGTTTTATACACGTTATGCCATTGACTCCTGTGAGACCGGTTTTGATTTCCTCTCATTTCAGAAGTCACGTGGTGGCCTAGACAGAGCTGAGGGTTGGGTCTCCCTGACGCCCAAGCCCTGTGCATCAATCACCTTCTCCTTCCCTC
>NW_006992267.1:22082-34279 GCF_000164805.1 Carlito syrichta | reverse complement strand
GAGGACAAAGAAGAAGGCTTATATGAGATGATTGCTATTTTTAAAATGGCTCCCAACAGTGGCCAGCTAGTTAAGGTGACTGGCTAGCCGGCTGACCAACAGGGTGGCTGGCTAGTTAAGCAGGTAGGTTTTCCGACTGTCCAGCCATCAGGCTGACTAATTTAGCTGGCTGCCAGCTAGTCAGCCAGGTAGTGAGCTAGTCAAGCCAGTTGGCTAGCAGTCTAGCCAAACATGCAGCTACCTACTTAAGTCAGCTGCCTAGCCAGCTGTCCAGCCAACTTGCTAGTCAGCTAGTAAAGTCAGCTAGCTATCCAGCTAAATAATTAAGTCAGCTAGCAACTCAGCTAACTATTCAGCAGCTAGTTAAGTCAGCCCACTATACAGCTTGCTAGTCAGCTAGGTAACTGGTCATCTACATAGGTAAGTCAGCTAGCCTGCTGACTAGCCAGGAAGCTACCTAGTTGAGTCAGCCAGCTGGACAGTTAGATAGCTTGTTTGCTATCTAGTTATGTCAGCTAGATAGCCAGGTAGCTAGAAAGCCAGCTAGTTAAGTCAGCTAGCAAATCAGCTAGTTAATTTGCTTACTAGTCGGCTATCACTCAGCTAGCTGGTCATCTAAATAGTGGGCTCGCTCGCTTTCCATCAGGTAAGCTTACTAGTCGGCTCCCTCACCTGCCAACTGGTCAGCAAACTAGTAGTCATGCTCATCTGCCAACAGGTCAACTAACTTGTCGGCTTGCTCACAGGCCAACAGGTTAGCTAGCTAATTGGCTTGCTCGCCAGCCAACTTGTTAAGTCAGCTCACCAGTAGGCTCGTTTGCCACCTGACTAGTTAAGGCAGCTCGCCTGTCCCATCGCTTGCCAGTTGACTAGTTAAGTTGGCTCACAGGTCAGCACAGTCTCTGGCCTACTAGTTAAGTGCTCTGACCAGTCAACTCACTCGCCAACTGACTAAAGTCAGCTGACCAGTCAGCTCACTCGCCAGCCAACTAGTTAAGTCAGCAGACTAGTCGACTCACTGGCCGTCCGACTAGTTAAGTCAGCTGGCCTGTCGGCTCACACGCCAGACAATTAGTAAAGTCAGCTCACCTCTCGGCTCACTCGCCGGCCTACTAGTTAAGTCAGTTAACCAGCCAGCTGCCTAGCCAGCCAACTAGTAAAGCCAGCATACCAATCGGCCGACTAGTCAGTTAACTTGTCAACCAACAAGTTAGCTTGTTAGCTTAGCTAACTAGTCGCTGAAAAGTTAGGCCTCCTAACTACTTGGCCTACTAATCGGCCGACAAATTATTTCAGCACACCAGCCATCCAATTAGTTAACAGAGCTGACTTGTGGGCCAACTCATCAGTCAACAAGTAAAGCCACCTGCTAACTCGTTAACCAGCTAGTTAAAACAGCTAGTTAACTCATTTACTGCAGGGAGACAGAGCCTGCAAGTTTTGGCGAGTCCCTTGGAAGATGTGACGGCGTCGGTGAATATGTACGGACAGATATTAAAAGAAAGAAAGATGGAAGGATAGTTATAAAGAGGAAGAAGGAGAAAGAATGAAAGTGGACAACTGTTCAGTGAAATGAGCAGAAACCATTTATTGAAAATTACAGCAGGTATTTATACCCAAATTTTAGACAGTCTCCCAAGTCTTTCACGTGAACACGAAGCCAGGTGCAGGAGGGGCATCCCCCACCCAACAGATGTTCTCTCAGGTATGAGGAAGGACAAACCGCAAGATTATCTTATTGTTCCCTTTGCTAGTTAATGCCCTTCAAAAGAAGTGTAACAATCCCTACTAGCCTAATGATGTTCTGATAATCAATAACTTCTAAAGCTCACTCAATACCCATGATGACTAACTTAAACTTTATTACCTTTCTATTCAATGCTAATACTACTTACACAATGTTACAGAAGCTCATAATTATAGCTTAAACCAATTCCTAAAGAATGTGGCCCGGTCCAAAGATCACGCTTGGCTCTATAGGATGTAGCCCATTCCGAGGTTCATAGTGGGCCACTTTTTGGAACTATAGACTACAATCTCTTAACAAAATGGCTATTCTAATGTCCTATATATCTATCCTAATTTCTCTGAAATTTTCTAATTCCTGATCCTAATATATAAAGCTGATCATCAACAACAAATCTTCTAAAAATGAAACCCAAATATAAACTGTAAATGTACTAAGGCCAAAACCACAATAGTAGAAAATGGAGACAATGAAATTTCTAAAGTTAACTGTATTCTTATTAAACCTCAAAATATCATGATTGATCATGCTTGAACTAACATGATTCCCTGACGTTAGCATGACCTATTCTACAATACTTTCTATAAATAAAATAAATTCAATTTCCATAATAGGGAGCTACACTAACTGTAGCTACACTAACTGTAGCAAATCCGGCCTAAAAGAATGCAGCCCAGTCCAAAGTACGTGCTGGGTCTTCAGGACTGTGGCCCAGCCCAAACTTTGTGCTGGGCTATTTCTGATAACTCTTCATAGTCATCTATACCATTGAAAAGCTGAAAACAGCTCTCTTTAAGTATATACTAATTCTACAAATATACTTTTAAATCTTATAAAGACACTTGTACCATATAAAAGGCTCCCAAATGTGACCTGAATTTGAATTATATCTAATACCTAAGTCAAAATCCACAGTTTATTAGAAACAGGAGCAATGGGTTTCTAGAGTGATCCATGCCTGTCACAGTCACAGAGCCTTCAGCTTAGGCCAGCAGAGATCCTTTAGGTTGCTTGTGCTGCATGGAAAAATTAGGAGGAAAATAGGGTCAATGGCTCCCGAACACATCCTAGCAGTCTCAGGATCCACGGCCCTCCCTGATCCCTAACACTCAGTCGGCCAAATAGGCAGCTGACGTGTTAAACAATCTAAGTAGTTGGCCAACTCGTCAGCCCACATGTTGATTCACCTAGCTAACTCGTTAACCAACTCGTTAAGTCAGTGATTTAACTCATCTACCAACTAGTTAAAATGGTTAGCTAACTCGTTAACCAACTCATTAAGTCAGCTAGCTATCTCGTTATCCAACTAGTTAAGTCAGCTAGCTAAGTCAGCTAGCTAACCAGCTAGCTAGCTAAGTCAGCTAGCTAAGTCAACTAACTCTCTAGTTAGCTAACTATTTAAGTCACCTACTTAAGTCTGCTACCTAACTAGTTAGATAATTATTAAAGCAGCTAGTTATACAGCTACTTAACTAGTTAGTTAGATATTTAATTCAGGTAGTTAAGTTGGGTAGCTAATTTGTTAAGTCAGCCAGTGAAGTCAGCTAGCTAAGTAGTTAAGTCAGATAGCTAACTCAGCTATTTAAGTCAGCTTTCTAATTTAGTCAGATGGTTAAGACAGTTAATTAGCTAGTTAGCTAATGGGTTATGTAAGCAGGTTGAGTGAGGTAGTTAGCTAGTTAACTAACGGGTTAAGCCTGCTGGTTGAGTCAGCTAGCTAGCAAGTTAGCAATTGGGTTGTGTCAGCTGGTTGAGTAGGCAAGCTAGCTAGTTAGCTAATGAGCTAAGTCAGCTGGTTGAGTCAGCTAGCTAGCTCTTTAATGAGTTAAGTCAGAGAATTAAGTCAGGTAGCTAGCACGTTAGATAATGAGTAAACTTACTAGTTAGCTAGCTGGTTAAGTCAGCAAGTTAGCTATGCCACTAACTTTATGTCAGCTTTTTAGCTAGAGAGCTAGCTGGTTAGATCACTATTTAAGTCAGCTGACTAGATAGGTAGCTAGCTAGTTAGCTAAATACATTTCAGCTGGCCAGCTAGGTAGCTAGTTAGTTAACTTAGCTAGTTAAGTCAGTTGGCTATCCAGCTCGCTAGCTGGTTAATTCAGCTAGTTAAGAGAGCTGGCTAGTCACTAGCAATGTATATAGCTAGCTAGTTAAGTCAGTTAGATAGCAACCTGGCTAGCTAGTGATCTCAGTGTGTTAAGTCAGCTGGCTAGCCAAATAGCTAGCTGGTTAAGTCAGCTAATTTAGTTAGCTCTCTAGCCAAGTGGCTAGGCAAGTAGCTAACTAGATATGTCAGCTTGCTAGTCAGCAGGCTAGCTATTCAAGTCAGATAATTAAGTCAGCTGGCTAGTCTGTAGGCTATATAGGTATCTTGCTAGTTAACTGAGTTGTCTTGCCAGCTTGATATTTTAAGTCAGCTAGGTAAGTCAGTTGGCTAGCCAGATGGCTATATAGGTAGTCAGCTAGATATGTCACCTGGCTAGCCAGCTGACAAGCTGGTTAGGTCAGCTAGTTAAATCAGCTGGCAACCTGTTGCCTAGCTAGTTGAGTCAGCTCGTTAAGTCTGTTGGCTATCCAGCTGGTTAGCTGGTTAAAAAGCTAGTTAAGTCAGATGGCTAGCGATCTGGCTAGCTAGTGATTTCTGCTAGTTAAGTCAGCTGTTTACCTGGGAATCTAGCTATATAAGTGAGCTAGTTGTCAGCTAAGTAGTTCGATAAGTCAGCAAGTTAACTCAGCAGGCTAGCTAGATAGCTTTCTAGGGAGCTAGCTTGTAAAGCCAGCTAGTTAATCCAGCTGGCAAGCTGGGTAGCTAGCTCGTTAAGTCAGCTAGTTAAGTTATCTTGCTAGCTAGTTAAGCCAGAAAGTTGTCAGCTGGCAAGACAGCTGCCTAGCTGGGTAGCTAACTAGTTAAGTCAGCTGGCTAGCCAGTTGGGAAGTTAGTCAAGTAACATAGTTAAGTCAGCTCAATAGACAGCTTTTTATCTAGGTAGCTAGTTAGTTAAATCTGCTGGCTATCCAGCTGGTTACCTAGGTACCTAGGCAGTTAAGTTAGACTGCTACCCAGCTGGCTAGATAGTTAAGTCACCTAGTTAAGTCAGCTGGCTAGACTGCTGACTAGCTAGGTAGTTAGATAGTTATGTCAGCAGTCTAGACCGCTGGCTAGGTAGTTAAGTCACATGGTTAATTCAGTTGGCTTTCCAGCTGGCTAGACAGGTAGCTTGCTAATTAAATCAGTTGGCTTGACAGCTGGCTAGATAGCTAAGTCACCTAGTTTAGTCAGCTGGCTAGCCAGCTAGCTAACTATAAAGCAAGCAAGTTAATTCAGCTGGCTATCAGGCAGGACAGCTATTTATGCCAGCTAGTTAAGTCAGCTGACTAGCCAGTTGTCTAGCTAAGTAGTGAGCTAGTTATTTCAGTTGGCTATCACGCTTTCTAGGTAATTATGTCAGCTTGTTAAGTCAGCTGGCCTGTCAGCTAGCTAGCTATGTAGAGAGCTAGTTAAATCAGCTGGCTAGCCAGATGCTTATCTACTTAAGTCAGCTAGTTAAGTCAGTTGGTTCTCCAGCTGGCTAGCTAGGTGACTGGCAAGTTAAGATGGTGGGTTAACAGACTGATCAGGTAGGTGGCCATCTAGTTAAGATGGTTGGCTAGCCGGTTGAACAGCAGGGTGGCTGGCTAGTTAAGCCAGCCCTCTAGCTAGCTAGCCAGCTGCCCAACAAACTAGCCAGATAGGTAGCTAGATAGTTAAGCCAGCTGGCCAGCCATCTAGCCAACCAGATAGCTAGCTAGTTAAGTCAGCTGGATAGCCAGATAGCCAGCCAACTAGCTAGCCAGCTAGTTAAGTCAGCTAGCTAGTCAGCTAACTAGTTAAGTCAACTAGCAAGTCAGCTAATTATTCAGCTAGCTAGCTAAGTCAGCTAGGTAGTCAGGTTGCTTGTCAGCTAGCTATTTAAGTCATCTATCTAGTCAGCTAATTGATCAGCTAGAGAGTTAAATTAGCTAGCCAGCTAACTAGGCAGTTAGCTAGCTAGTTAAGTCAGCTAGATAGACAGATAGCTTGTTTGCTAGTTATTTATGTCAGTCACATAGACAGATAACTAGTCAGCTATCTAGTTAAGTCAGTTAGCAAATCAGCAAGTTACTTAGGTAACAAATCTGCTAGCAACTCAGCAAGCTGTTCAGCTAACTAATGGCCTCACTCAGTTTCCATTAGGTCAGCTAACTAGTCTGCTCACTCACCTGACAACCGGTAAGCAAACTAGTCAACTGATTTGCCAGTAAAAAGTTCAACTAACTCTTCAGCTTGCTCGCAGGCCAACAGGACAGCTAACTAGTCAGCTTGCTCATCAGCCGACTACTTAACTCAGCTCACCAATGGCTCTCTCACTGGTCAACTAGTTAAGGCATCTCACCCTTCGGCTCACTCGACGGACAACTAATTTATTCAGCTCACCGGTCTGCTCACTCACCGGCAGACTAGTATATCTTCTTACCAGTCGGTTCACTCACCAGCCAACTAAAGTCAGCTGACCAGTCAGCTCACTCACCGGCAGATTAAAGTCAACTGACCAGTTGGCTCACTCACCAGCTGACTACTTATGTAAGCTTACCAGTCAGCTCACTCATTGGTTGACTTGTTAAGTTAGCTGACAAGTCGTCCCTCTCACCCACCGACTAGTTAAATCCGCACACCTGTTGGCTCACACACTAGCTGACTAGTTAAGTCAGGTAACCGTTCCGCCAGCTAGCCATCCAAGACATAAAGTGAGCTAAACAATCTTCCGACTAGTCGTCCAATTTGTCAGCTGAAAAGTTAGCACAGCTAACTAGTCGGCCGACTAGTGAGGTCAGCTGACTTGGTCAAGTATTCAGCCGGTCTGTTAGGTCAGCAAACGAGCAGGCAACCAGTTAACATTGCTAACTTGTGGGCCAACTCATCAGTCATCTTGTTAACCCAGCTAACTAGTCGGTCAACTAGTTGGCCCACTTCTTAAGCCAGCTCACAAGTCGGCTGAGTAGACAGCCAACGTGTTAAACAATCTAAGTATTTGGCCGACTCATCAGCCCACAAGTTAATTCACCCACCTAACTCGTTAAACAACTAGTTAAGTCAAATATTTAACTCGTTAACCAACTAGTAAAAACAGTTAGCTAACTTGTTAACCAACTCGTTAAGTCAGCCAGCTATCTCTTTAGCCAACTAGTTAAGTCAGCTAGCTAAGTCAGCTAGCTAACTAGCTAGTTAGCTAAGTAAGCTACCTAAGTCAGCTAGCTCACTAATTAGGTAACTATTTAAGTCACCTACTTAAGTCTATCTAACTAGTTAGATAATTATTAAAGCAGCTAGTTATTCAGCTACTCAAATAACTAGATAACTATTTAATACAGGTAGTTAAGTCAGGTAGCTAACTTGTTAAGTCGGCCAGTGAAGTCAGCTAGTGAAGTAGTTAAGTCAGATAGCTAAGTCAGCTAGTTGTCAGCTTTTTAATTTAGTCAGATGGTTAAGACAGTTAGTTAGCTAGTTAGCTAACGTATTAAGTCAGCAGGTTGAGAAAGCTAGTTAGCTAGTTAACTAATAGGTTACACCAGCTGGTAGCATCAGCTATCTTGCTAGTTGGCAAACGGGTTGTGTCAGCTGGTTGAGTAGGCAATCTAGCTAGTTAGCTAATGAATTAAGTCAGCTGGTTGAATCAGCTAGCTAGCTCTTTACCTAACGAGTTAAGTCAGATGATTAAGTGCTAGCTAGCACGTTAGATAGGAGTAAGCTTACTAGTTAGCTAGATGATTAACTCAGCAAGCTAGCTAGGCTGCTAACTATTTATGTCAACTTGTTAGCTAGGTCACTAGCTGGTTAGATAACTATTTAAGTCAGATGGATAGCTATGAAACTAACTAGTTAGCTAAATATATAAGTCAGTTGGCCAGCTAGGTAACTAGCTAGTTAACTCTGCTAGTTAAGTCAGCTGGCTAGCCAGATGGCTAGGTGGTTAATTCAGCTGATTGAGACAGCTGGCTAGCCACTGGCAATGTATGTAGCTAGCTAGTTAAGTCAACTAGTTAGCTATCTGGCTAGCTAGTGATGTCAGTGTGTTAAGTCAGCTGGCTAGCCAACTGGCTAGCTTGTTACGTCAGGTAATTTAGTCAGCTGTCTAGCCAGCTTGCTAGGCAGGTATCTAGCTTGATATGTGAGCTTGCTAGCCAGAAGGCTAACTATTCATGTCAGATAATTAAGTCAGCTGGCTAGTCTGCAGACTATGTAGCTATCTAGCTAGTTAAGTGAGCTGGCTTGCCAGCTTGCTATCTTAGGTCAACTGGGTAAGTCAGTTGGCTAGCCAGCTGGCTAGAGATGTAGCCAGCTAGTTATGTCACCTGGCTAGCCAGCTGACTAGCTGGTTAAGTCAGCTAGTTATGTCCGCTGGCAACCTGCTGCCTAGCTAGTTAAGTCAGCTTGTTAAGTGTGTTGGCTATCCAGTTGGTTAACTAGTTAAAAAGCTAGTTTAGTCTGATGGCTAGCCATCAGGCCAGCTAGTTATTTCAGCTAGTTAAGTCAACTGGTTACCTAGGAATCTAACTATATAAGTCAGCTAGTTATATCAGCTAGATAGTTCACTAAGTCAGCTAGTTAAACCAGCTGGTGAGCTAGGTATCAAGCTGATTAAGTCAGCTAGTTAAAACAGTTTGCTAGCTAGTTAAGTTAGCAAGTTAAGTCAACAGGCTAGTCAACTGGCTAGCTGGTTACGTCAGGTAATTTAATCAGGTGTCTAGCCAGCTTGCTAGGCAGGTAGCTGCTAGATATGTGAGCATGCTAGCCAGCAGGCTAGCTATTCAAGTCAGATAGTTAAGTCAACTGACTCGCCTGCAGGCTATGTAGGTATCTAGCTAGTTAAGAGAGCTGGCTTGCCAGCTTGCTATCTTAGGTCATCTGGGTAAGTCAGTTGACTAGCCAGCTGGCTAGAGAGGTGGCCAGCTAATTATGTCACCTGGCTAGCCAGCTGACTAGCTAGTTAAGTCAGTTAGTTAAGTCAGTTGGCAACCTGCTGCTTAGCTAGTTAAGTCAGCTCATTAAGTCTGTTGGCTATCCAGTTGGTTAGCTAGTTAAAAAGCTAGTTTAGTTTGATGGCTAGCCATCTGGCTAGCTAGTTATTTCTGCTAGCTAAGTCAGCTGGTTACCTAGGAATCTAGCTATATATGTCAGCTAGTTTTTCAGCTAGGTAGCTCGTTAAGTCAGTTAGTTAAACCAGCTGGCAAGCTAGGTATCTAGCTGGTTAAGTCAGCTAGTTAAGTTAGCTTGCTAGCTAGTTAAGTCAGTAAGTTAAGTCAGCTGGCAAGCCAGCTATCTGGCTAGCTAACTAGTTAAGTCTGTTGGCTAGCCAGTTAGGAAGTTAGTTAAGTAACCTAGTTAAGTCATCTCAATAGACAGCTGATTAGCTAGGCAGCTAGCTAGTTAAGACAGCTGGCTATCCAGCTGGCTAGCTAGGTACTTAGGCAGTTAATTCAGCCTACTAGCCAGCTGCATAGCTAGTTACGTCACCAAATTAAATCAGCTTGCTAAACAGCTGGCTAGCTATGTAGCTAGATAGTTATGCCAGCAGTCTAGACCACTGTCTAGCTAGTTAAGTCACCTAGTTAAGTCAGTTGGCTGTCCAGCTGGCTAGCCAGGTGGCTTGCTAATTAACTCAGCTGTCTTGAGAGCTGGCAAGATAGTTAAGTCACCTAGTTTAGTCAGCTAAGTAGCCAGCAGGCTAACTATATAGCAAGCATTTTAATTCAGCTGACTTGCAAGCAGGCAAGATATTTATGCCAGCTAGTTAAGACAACTCGCTAGTCAGGTGGTAAGCTAAGTAGTGAGCTAGTTATTTCTGTTGGCTATACAGCTTGCTAGTAATTAAGTCAGCTGTTTAAGTTAGCTGGCTAGCCAGCTGGCTAATGAGTTGTCAGCTTGTTGAGTCAGTTGGTTTGCCAGTTGGCTACCAGGTCAAGACAGCTAGTTAATTTAGCTGGCTTCCCAGCTGGCTAGCTAGGTAGCAAGCTAGTTACATCAGCTGGCTAGCCAGTTTGCTAGAAAGTTAAGTCAGCTAGTTAATTCAGCTGGCTTCCCAGCTAGCTAGCTAGTTAGATAGCTAGTTAAGTCAGCTGGCTAGCCAACTGACTAGTTGGTTAAGTCAGCTAGTTAATTCCGCTGGCCAGCCAGCACAGTAGCTACATAAGCCAGCCTGTTAAGTCAGCTGACCAGCCAGTTCACTAGCAGGATAAGTAAGCTAGTTAAGTCAGTTGCCCAGCCAGCTGGCTAGCTAGGTAGTTAACTAGTTAAGTCAGCTAGTTAAGTCATCTGGCTAGCTAGGTAGCTAGCTATATAGTCATTTAGTTAAGTCAGCTGTCTAGCCACTGCAAAGCAGGGTAGTTAGCTAGTTAAATCATTTGGCTAGCCAACTGGCTAGCTAGTTAAGGCATGCAGTTGCGTCAGCTCGTTGGCCAGCATGTTAGCTAGGTATTTAGGTAGTTAACTTAGCTGGCAAGCCAGCGGGCTATGTAGGTAGGTAGCTAGTTATGTGAGCTGGATAGCCATGAGGTTTTCTTATTATATCACCTAGTTAAGTCACCTGTCTATCCAGCTGTCTAGCTAGGTAGCTAGCTAGTTAAGTCTGTTGGCTAGCCAGCTTTCTAGTTCGTTAAGTCAGCTAGTTAAGTCAGCTGGCTAGGCTGCTGGCTAGCTAAATAGCTAGGCAATAACGTTAGCTGGCTAGCCAGCTGGCAACCTAGTTAAGTCAGCTAGTTTAGTCAGCTGGCTAACCAACTGGCATGCTAGTTAGGTCAGCTCGTTATGTCAGTTGTCTAGCCAGCTGGCTAGTTATTAAAAAGCTAGTTACGTCAGATGGGTGGACAGCTGGCTTGCAGGTTATAACAGCTAGTTAATTCAGCTGGCTAGCTAGGTAGCTAGCTAGTTAATTCAGCTAGTTATGTCAGCTGGCTAGCTAGTTGTCAGCTAGTTATGTCAGCTAGCTATATGATAGCTAGCGAGGGAGCTAGCTAGTTAAAGCAGCTAGTTAAGTCAGCTAAGTAGGTAGCAAGATAGATAAGTCAGCTATTAAGGTAAGTTGGCTGACTAGTTAAGTCACCTAGATAAGTCAGCTCGCTGACCAGCAGGTTAGGTAGGTAGTTAGGTAGTTAAGTCTGCTGGAAATCCGGTGGGCTAGCTATGTAGGTAGCTAGTTAAGTCAGTTGGCTACCAATCAGGCGTCTAGTTATGTCAGCTAGTTAAGTCAACTGGCTATCCAGCTGTCTGTCTAGGTAGGTAACTACTTAAGTCTGCTGGCTAGCCAGCTGGTTTCTTCGTTAAGTCAGCTAGTTTAGTCAGCTGTCTAGCCTGATGACTAAGCTACATAGCTAGGCAATTAAGTCAGCTGACTAACCAGCTGGCTAGCTAGTTAAGTCAGCTTGTTAAGTCAGCCTGCTAGCCAGCTTGCCAGCTAGGTAGTTAGCTACTTATGTCAACTGTATAGCCATCTGACTAGATAGTTAAGTCACCTAGATAAGTCAGCTGACTAGTCTGCTGGCTAGCTAGGTACCTTACTATTTAAGTCACCTGGTTAGACAGCTGGCTAGCTAGATGAGTCACCTAGTTAATTCAGCTGGATAGTGAGCTGGATAACTATGTAGCAAGCTACTTAGTTCAACTGGATAGAAAGTAGGTCAGCTAGTTAAGAGAGCTGGTTAAATCAGCTGACTAGCTAGCTGGCTAACTAGGTAGTGACCTATTTAAGTCAGTTGGCTGGCCAGATGGCTAGCTAATTAAGTCAGTTGGCTATCCAGGTGTCTAGAGAGGTAGAGAGCTAGTTTAGTCAGCTGGCAGGAGAGCTGTATAGCTAGTTAAGTCAGCTAGTTTAGGCACCTGGCTGGCCAACTGCCTAGCTCGTTTATCAAGCAGTTAATTCAGCCTGCTTACCAGCTTCCTAGCTAGTTTAATCACCTCATTAAGTCAGCTGGCTATCCTTCTTGCTTGCTAATCAAAAAACTAGTCAATTCAGATGGCTGGACAGCTGGCTAGCTAGTAATTTCAGCTACTTAAGTCAGCTGGCTAGTTAGGTAGCTAGCTATTTAAGTCAGCTATTTATGTCACCTGGTTAGCTAGTTAAGTCAGCTAGTTAAGTAGGCTAGTTAGCTAGATAACTAGCTAGGTAGCTAGCTGGGTATCTCACATGGTTAAGTCATCTGGCTATTTAGGAAACTAACTAGTTAAGTCAGCTAGTTAAGTGAGTTGGTGAGATAGTTAATCAGCTTGTTAAGTCAGCTGGCTAGCCAGCTGCCTAGCTGGGTAACTAGCTAGTTAAGTCAGCTGGTGGCCAGCTGATTAGCTATGGAGCTAGGTTGTTAAGTCAGCTGGCAAGCCAGCAGGATACATAGGTAGCTAGCTACTAAAGAGCTGGCTAGCCACCTGGCTAGCTAATGATGT